>NW_026876173.1:0-191220 GCF_032173495.1 Musca vetustissima
AGAAACCTATTAATGTCCTTGTTCAATATTTGCTTTTCACGTTCCTAATTACTCTGCTACTTAAAGAGTTTAATTAAAGAAAGAAATAATATAAAAAGTTCATGGCTCCACGCCATTATAAAATATCGATTAAGTCTACTAAGCGGATTATTAGTGTTAGAAGACGTAAAAAATTGTAACAGACACTAATAAGCAGTGGGATATATTTAAAATAAAAATAGAAGGATTTGTTATATGCAATAATATGGAACAATATATAATTTGTATAGTGTATTGTTCCACTTTTTAGCCTCCATACGGCCTTAGGATAGCCTCATACGTTACTTTGGGCCTTTTGGGTACTTTTGAGTCCTTTTTCTAACGCATTGACAGTAATTTCGTATTTTGGGTCCCCGTAGGGACTGTACCACAGTGTGGTAAAGGATATAATTAAAATAAAATACAACTCAATTCGAACACTAATGCAAGTATAAGAAAACTCAAAATATTGTTTAATATTTTTACACTACACGGATATGTGCTATACAAAAAATTTATCAAATTACAGCCAATTCGATAGAAAAACGTGTTCAAAATTTGGGGCTGTCCTGAAAATTGGGTCAATATTTATAATTTTTGATAACGATATGTGTTATTCAATTAAAACCAAATTACAGCAAATTGGCGGAGAAACGTATCCAATTTCCCTTCCGAATATTGGGGGTACCGTTATATGGAGGCTACACCAAATCGTGGACCGATAAATCGCATATGCAATACCAAACATCCTAGGAGTACTAGCAATGTCGGAGCTCTAGCTTAAATATTGTGCGCTTTCAATAGACGGACAAGCGTAAATCGACGTAGAATTTTATTATTGTGGCGTCTTCGGTGAATATTTTGAGGTGTTGCAAATGGAATGACAAATTTAATACACACTCCACCTTATGGTGGATGTCGAATTCGGTTAAGCGAAAACGCGTAATTTCAGTAAATGTTTTTCCCTTATGCAGAATTTTCATCTAAAGGGACTTCGGATGAACGTAACTTGCTGCACTTAAACGAAGTTTTCAATAAATGTCTGAAAAACGTAAATTAATAAATAATGAAATGATTTTAATAAGAACGTACTTTTTCTGTAGACATATATATGTGCACAATATATAGAGATTGCACATACTAAAATTTAATGAATTTCGTCTCGTTTACAAAAATGATATTTTTCTCTAGGGGGACCCCCGGTTTCAAAAAATTTATTTTTTTATTTTGATTTAATTTGAATCTACACTAATATCAACAACTCTTTAAGATATAGCCAATATAAACGCATTTCTCTGTGAGTGTAAAGCTATCGTATGAACTAGGGTAAATACAATCGGTCAAGATCTTCATCATTCACCACACTGTGGTACAGGGTATTATGTCTTTGTGCACATGTTTGTAACAGACAAAAGAAATCGGGATGGACCCATGGTTCCTTTTGAGAATATGCATAGAATCACATTCTGTGTCGATTTATGCATGTCCGTCTGTCCATGTTAAATTGTAAACAAACGACCTGTACGTACTGAATTGAGCCTGGAATGATGTCTGCCAAGTTTCGGGAAAATCGGTTAAGATTTAAATATAGCTTTCATATATATTTAATGTAAATGGTCCACCAAAACTCTAGAAATTTGCACGAAATTTGAATCTGGAATGATGTGTGCTGAGTTTCGTGAAAATCGGTTCAGATCTAGATATATATCTATCTATATATATATATATATAAATAAAATGGCTTAGTGTTAAGTGAGTGAGTGACTGACTGACAGATAATCGCCCAGACGAAACGGCTGAAGCTAGAACCTTGAAATTTTGAGTGTGGGTTGTTGTTGGTGTGTAAGCGTGAGATAAGGCTGGGTTTTTGGAAATTCGAACAAGAAGGGTACAAAATGTACCAAATATGTTACCCTTTGTATTAGGCGAATGCGAAGAGCTAGAGATGAAAGATGTACAAAAATGTTTTTGTAAATTCGACCTATAAGTGTACTAAAAGTACTTAAAATTACTAAATTTAGTTCTAATTGTATATATATTGAACATATATAGCTAGAATCTTGAAATTTTATGTGTAATGCAGGTTGGGAAGTGGTCTTGATATATGGAAATGCCTTTAGAAATTCGTACTTATGTGTATTAAAAGTACAAGATGGTACTAAATTTGGTACTATTTGCATTTAGTTGAGTCTATAGAGATGGAATCCGGAAAATCGGGATCTGGACTACTATTGGAGCACAAGATTGAAGTACCTTTAAAAAACGTACTTATTTGTACGAAAAGTACTAAATAGTACTAAATTTGGTGCATGTTGGATTTAGGTGAACAGATAGAACTGGAGTCTTCAAATTGTGAAAAAATGGCTGTTGAATGTAGGCTTGAGGTAGTTACTTATTGGTACGAAAAGTACTATATGGTACCAAATTTAGTACAATTTGGATTTTGCTTGAAAGGATAGAGCTGAAATCCTGAAATTTGAAATTAAGATTACTGTTGAAGATTGAGCTATAGAGACATCTTTGCAAATTTGTGTTTATGTGTACGAAAAGTACTAAACGGCACTAGATTTGGTACAATTAGGATTTGGTAAACGGAGAGAGCTGGAAACCTAAAATTTGGAATAATGGTTGCTGTTGGAATATAGAATTGCTATATGGGATTATATTTGGTACAACTTGATTATTTGAGAACGGATAGAGCTGGACTCCAGAATTTTGGAATTAAAATTCCTGTTGGAGTGTAGGATTGAGGTAGTTTAGAAAATTCTTAATTATTGAAACAAAAAGTACTAAATGGTACCAAATAGTTTGTAAATTGTCTTTGCGTGAACGGATAAGGCTGAGATTTTGAAATTTTGAATTAGTATTACAGTTATAGTGCAGGATTGAGATAAGTCTGTAGTTTTGAAAATTTGTCATTATGTGTACTAAATGGTACAAATTGGATTAGTGTTAACGGATAGAGATGGAAAACTTAAGATTGGAAGGAAAATTACAGAATTAAGGTAGTTTTGGAATTTCGTACTTATGGACAATTACCATTACTAAATATGGCACAATTCGTTGTCTGTGAGCGGGAATCCTAAAATTTGAAATTAAAATTAAGTTGTTTTAAAAATGGTAATAATGTGTATTAAAGGGACATGGAGGTAGTGGAGAAAAATAAAATTACTGTTAAAATGCGTAATTATGTGTATTAAATGGTAAAATTGAGATCTATGTGAACGGGTAGGGCTGGTATCTTAGAAATTATGATTAAAATTACTGTTGCAGTGTGGAATTGAAGCAGTTTTAGAAACTCGTACTTACGTCTACGAAAAAAATGTGGTACTAAATTTGGTTCAACTTGGATTTTGGTGAACGGATTTTGGTGAATAATAAGGTTATTATTGGGGTGCATGACTAAGGTAGTTTTGAAAATTCGTACTTTGGGTAAGAAAAGCACAAAATTTGGTATAATTTGGACTTTGGTGACGGGTAGAACTCGAATCCTGAAAGTTGGAACTTAAGTTACTGTGGGAGTGTAGGAAAAATACAGAATGGTACCAAATCTGATACAATTTAGTGAACATATGGGAAATTACAAAATTCCTTTAAAATTCCATAAAAAAAATTGAAAATTTTTGGTTTTTGGTACAAAGGTTAAGGAAAATACGCTGATTCAAAATCTGTTCTCGTTCACAAATTCGGATGCTGCTCACAAAAATTATAGCGGTTTTAAATCTTGTATTTCAAATATAAATTAAATTAATTCCTATTTGATGTAATTCGCGAATTTCTTCACAAATGGTTAAACACATTTGTTTTCTTTGGATACTAGTCAAATCACATTGAAATACGGTTTAATAGTCGCGAAAAAACAAATAAAAGCTAAAAAATATCTGAAAATAAAATAAATTAATTTTTGAATTGCCACAATATGTTTTTTTATATTTTTGAGTTTTTGGTATGGTTAAGATAATACGATTTAGTCTAAATCTTCTACAACCCTTGACGATTTCTTCTACAAATTCTTTTAAACGATTGTTAAATACCGTTAGATTCCTCTGTTAAAAGTTTTGACTTTAAAAATGACCAAATATATTGCAGTTACAGTGTATGAAAATTATCAACATTAAAAAGCATGCAGTTCGCGTATTCGTCGCAATCAGTTGATGAGCATGCGGTTTTCGTATAAACCGAATAAATCTCTTCCAATAATTATGCATTTTTCGAGGTTTCATTAAGCGGCCAATGTGTGCCGCTCGATGCACTTTACTATGCAAAAACCCTAATAATGGCGCAACGTGCATACGATTTTTATGCGCATCCAATTTCAGTAATCTCCTATGAAAATACACAAAAGGACACCTATTTTAAAAGGATCGTTGAAGAATAGCGGATGTGCCTCCACAATCGAGTTTGGATAAAATACGCATATTATTCGCGTATCGATATATTTCTGACCTATTTTCACACAGATTCGCGAATATGGTAACACAAGAATGCATGTATGTGAAATCAATTCGAAAAAAACGCGATTATATACGCGTATTTGCCAAAATAAGTTTTTGCAGTTTTTCCCACATTCAAGGTACCTATATCCGCCGTTTCATTGGGCGGAATTGAACATAGATGGGCTTATTAGATCCGGCACGTAAAAAACTAAAATCACGGGAGGTTCCAAGGAATTTGAACGGACTTTCTTATTTTAGACTCAAAAATATGTTTTTTATAAAAATTTACACACCAAATTTTCGTCTTTGAGACCCAATTGCAAAGAAGCTACGGTGAACACATTCATGAGATATACACTAAACGAAACAAAATCACGAGTTCTACAATACTATAATCAGTTTAGCCCATTATATGGATGCGCATCCTAATTATAAGAAAAATTCGGCTTCAAAATATCAGCATCCATTTCGGGTGGATCCATTGATTATATCGAAAAATCATACATTAGAACCATATTATCTATGGGGTATTCTGCAACTCAGTTACTGATCACATTTGCGTGCGTCGTGTAGTTTAGCCACAAATCAGGAAGGAACACAAAAAACTCGTTGGCTTCAACACATTTTCACCCATATTTTTACATTACCACCATCACAGCTTCCACGCAACTTATTATTTATTACCAATATTTTAAGACTTTGACAAAATGCAATACTAGCTGATCCCGTGGCGCTTCGCTGCCCCTAGTAAAGTTATCAACATATGGTAGTTTATGCAGTAAACTATTTATATGCAGTTGCAACGCAGATTGCTAAATTTACTGCAAAAATTCTAAACAATAGTTTTACAGTTTTTTGCAGTTTGCAGTTTCGTTAGTTTATTTATAAAAAAGTAAATATTAAAAAATCGTTCAACGATCAATCCCTTATTCCCACTACAACCTACCTTTATGCCTGTATTCTCAACTGTTTGCACATAATGTGGTTGGGATCCCTTCATCTGATTAATATCGCTAAGACATCCGCTGTAATAATATTTGCCAAGTTTAAATTTTGAATTTTTAATTGCAAAATTCTTATTGTTGCATTGCCAGAAGATTATAATTGTTCCATAATTTCGTTCCTTAGTTTTAATATAAGGACTTATCTTTTAAACTCTCGCGTAATTCAAAAGAAAAAAGTCAGTCGTTTGTCCTTCTTCATAAAAGGCGGCTAATTAGCGAAGTACCTAATTTGATCCAAACTCCACACACCTTTATACTTTATCGTCATTTCCTCTGCACATCCTCGAGAGAATAGTTTTAGTCATGTTCGTTTAATCAACAAAACTTTATTTTTCAAGTACCTCATATTACAGAGTATTATAACATTATCACAATCCGCATTTCGCTTTTAGATATCTCTCATATATTGCTGATTCATACTGTTATCGTCATTTTCTAGAATAGTAGTAGAATTTTTGAAATTCAAAAAGTCTCAAAATTGAAATGTTTTTTTCTAAACCTGACAAAATTTAAAAACTAAAATGTCAACATTTTTCATTTTACACAATTTTTATTCCAATATCTGTATGAGCACAACAATGGAGAGGTGCAAAACGGCAGACGTTAGCGGCATTACTGAAATGTGGTTATTGTCGCTATTGATAATGATACGTAGTTGGACAAAAAATTATGACTCTATTAATCTTGATTTGGACCATTTTGTAATTCCAGATCATTTATGGCTGGGTATCTAATTACCTGAGTATCATATACACATTTATAAGCGAATTAATTCAAGATATATGCCTTCTTAAAGTTAGGATATATTCATAGAAATGTAGTATTAGTTCATAGCTAAGATAACGCATCAATTCCGAATTTTGGAAATATACCTTGCCTATCTTTCTTCCATTGGATGGCCTGACTTACTGCGAAAATGTCAGTAAAATCTATTACCCGATTTTTGTGTCTACAACCAAAATAGTTTCCATTTTCCATATTCAGTTTAATTAAATACAATTGGGAGTACACTTCCCCCATTATACCACTCCTATTTTTACAGGGATGATGCGTATTTGTAACCAAGCTACTCAGACAAATTTTGAAGTGCGAATCTGTAGCCCTTCTTAAGATAGAAGCATAGAAAATGAATATTAGTGCAGGGGTATAATTACTTTTGATGCCAAAACATGACATCCACGCGGAATTTTAGAAATTTATATAACCTACGTTATTTCCATCGAATGGCATGACGTGTGGTGAAAATCTCAGTAAAATCTGTTTAGCGGTTTTAGAGTGTAGAAGCGAAACATTGTTTATTTTTATATGTAGATTATTTAATTGCAACGGTTAGTGCATTTTCCACTGACCGCACCACGCTCATTTTTATATGGATGATGAGTATTTACACCTACGTTATTCAGACAAAGAAGACGGTATCTATAACCGTTCTTAAGATAAACGCATATTACATGTTCAGAAAAATTGAGGTATGTTTACTATTGATGCTATAACTCCGCATCCACGCGGAATTTTAGAAGTTTACATAGCCTATGTTACTTTCAGGGCATGCCCCGACATACTGTGTAAATCTCACTAAGATCTGTTCAGCGGTTTTAACGTCTATCGGTAACATACAAACAAACAAACAATTTTTTTTCTATTTTATATATATAGATGTTCATATTTCGCGAGTTATAACCTTGCAAACCTCAGTTTCAAGGAATTTAAAAGTTTTTTGTAATTTCCCATGTAGAGCGGGATTTATTAAATTTGGACTTAAGACTACTATTTGAAAGCAGGTTTGAAATATTGAAATAGGTTTGGAATATGGGTACGAAAAGTAGAGAATGGTATTAAATATGGTATAATTTGGTCTTTATTGAACAGATAGAGCTGAAATTCTTAAATTTGCAATTTGTACTTATGAGTACCAAAAAAAAAATAATTTTAGTACAATTTGGACTTTGGTGGAATTAAGGTTACTGTTAGAGTGTAGGATTGATGTAGTTTTAGAGATTATAAAAAGTACTAAATGGTACGAAATTTGAAACGATCTGGATTTGTGCGATTCCTGAGATTTAGAATTCAGATTACTGTTGAAGTGTAGTATTGAGCTATGGAGACTACTTTGGAAACTCGAATTTATGTGTACGAATAGTAAATAAAAAATTCACTAAATTTGGAACCATTTGGATTTAGTTAACGGAGAGAGTTGGAAACCTACAATTTGGAATGTCCGTGACAGGGAGTTAGAAAGAAGGACCAAAGGGTTTTAGGTACTAAGTGATACTAAATTTAGTAGTGGTCATGGTATGGAGGTTGTCTTGAAAATGTGTACTTAAGTGTTCGAAAAGTTTTAAATGGAACTGAATGTGAAACCTGTACGTTTCTGATGTATTTATACACTACACAACTATGTTGTCAGGGTATTATAGCTTTGTGCAGCCCCAAAAGTTTGTAACGCCGCGAAATATTGGTCCTAGACACACCTTTAAGTATACCGATCGTTATATCTCGACTAGCTGAGTCGATCTAGACATGTGTGTCCGTCCGTCCGTCCATTATAATTTGTAAACACGATACAGGCCACAGTTATGGACCAATCTTCACGAAATTTTGCATGTAGGTTAGGTTCGGTCCAATGAAGACCCCCTATTGGTAAAGATCGGTTAATATTTAGGGGATGAAATGGACAAAATACTTAATTATTGTCGGTTTTTGTGGTCGCTCCAGAGGCCGAAGTTATTATCCGAACATCGTGAAATTTTACATGGAGAAGGGGATCGGGCCAAAGAATAAGCATGCCTGTTTTGATAAAGGTCGGTCAATATTTAGCGGGTCAAATGGACCCTGACTTTTGTGTGAAAAATTACATTTTTATTCTTGGGTGTATATACTTGCTCCTGAAGGAGTTGATTATATCCCAGAGGAGTTGTTGACCTTCAAATTGATACCAATTATATGGCTGTATGTACTCTAGTGTGGGCGTTATACGTAATTAGGTAAAGGTGACTATGTGCATAGTATTACTATTACTCCATTAGAGGACGGAAATGTCGCGCTTGAAATTGTACATGAATTTCCGATTATGGTCAGGGACGACACCTATAGTTTTCGGTGAAGTTGAGATTTCATTCAGGGGAAGCAATAAACCGAATACTTTAATTTTGTCAGATTTTCTAGTCGCTCTAGAGGCAATTATTATATGCAGAACATCACATATTTTACAAGGTGATTTGACCAAATACTTAGAGCGGCTGTTTAGAAGATGATCGGCCAATTTTCCGAGGGTCAAATCAACCAAAACCTAAAGTGACCAATTTTTTATTTTATGGCGTAAAAATTCACTTCAAGAAAATACATTTTGGAAAATATGCAAGACTTAGAAAGTGGAGTTGTTGATCTATACTCGGTAAAAAGGGAGCAAATATCACGAAATATTGCCCAGGCTCAGAGTATAGAACAGCCGAAAGTTTGCTTTTCGTGGTAGTTGTGTATGGTATCATATGGTCGGCCCTGTCCGACTATACTGCTCCGCTCACTGGTTTTAATCTATGTACTGGAAATAAAAAAGAGATTTCGGAAAATAGTGCTGATGTGTATGAAGAGTACTTAATTTTAATAAACTTGATATTAGATGTAGGAATAGATGTAAAATTCAGAACTACAGTACAACAAATTATACAGTATTAACGATTTCCATATGATTTTTTTTTTCTATTTCCTTTCCGCATAGAAACAAAATAGAAAAAAAACCCTCATGTTTGTTAGATTGAAATAAAATTTTGCTCAACGTTGAGCATAGAATAACGTAGTTGCGTTGTCTGGAAATAATAAATATCACATATTTTAGTTCATCTAATTTCATGTTAATAGTCTTGTTTAATATACATGGGTATGGTGACGTCCGACTTTGCTACTTTCCTTACTGGGTTTTAACTTGGTTTATGGTAAAATAGGCGATTTTTCAAAATACAAAGGTCCACCATTTTGTTGATATTTGAGCAAAGTCAATAATCCTAGTTCATGCGAGAGCCAGACATGTTCCCTTTTCTGACACCGCTGGAATTTTCGGATTTCCATGTTCCAGTGAGGAGTTATCATGTCCCCCATCAAAAATAAGGATTTTTATTTAATCCCATAAAACAACCAGTAAACGTGGACCTACATATATACATTTTTGCATGGGCATTTGGTACCCAAATTACAGCCTATTTGGCCGTAAAATGTGTCTAATACTCAAAACATACCTTAAATCGGGAAGTACGGTTATATGGGGGTTATCTCAAAACTTGAACCCAGGGACCCCATTTCCCACACCATTACTTGTTCGGATATAAAAACCATCTGAGGCAAATTTTGGCCGCCTATGAGTTTATACGGAATGAGTTTATACGGAATTTTTGGGTAAATACTCAAAATAGGGGTACCTTTGTATGGGTGGTACCAGTAAACGTGAACTTGGACCCAGGGGCCCCATTTTACATTTCAATATTTGCTTTGACATTAAAAATATGTAAGCAAAATTTTGGTCGCCTACGTCAAGTGGTTCGGCAATTATTGAGTTTATACCCAATTTTACTCAGGTATTTACCCACTTCTGCACAGTATCATAAAACTATCCATTCTAAATCGATTTGATAACTGGGAAATAGGGTGTGAGATGTTGTATTACCAATTAAATATAATAAATACCCACAATTGGGTATTTACCCACTGCCAATCTACATATCCATATTACAACACTACACACCAATTCTGACCGCAACAATGATCCTAACTCCAAAATTTTAGGATGCCGACACTATAATTTCACCCAAAATTCAAATTGTACTACATTTAGTACAGTTTAATACCCAGAAGTATAAATTTCCAAGACTACATTGTTACCCCAATCTTACACCCCAACAGCGTGACCGCTGAAAATTTTCAAAAAGTATCACAAAAAGTATAATTTTTTAAAAAAAGTAGCAGATAACTTCTGAAAAAGTGTCACAAAAAGTGGCACACTTTTTTACTTTTAATTTAATAAAAAACTATTGGTCTGTTCCCGTACTGCAAGAATCTACTCGATTATACTATTTTCTTCGATATCATAAAGGAAAAAAGTGTTATCGGAGTAAAAAATAGTAGATTCTTGCAGTACGGGAACATACCATATATAAAACATTACAAATAATTCATTTATGTGTATTTTAATATACAGTAAACTGAAAAAAAAAAACTAAATAAAATCACATATTCTTACAATATATAAGCGGTATATACTATTGGTCTGTTCCCGTACTGCAAGAATCTTCTAGATTTTACTATTTATTTCGATATCATAAAGGAAAATTCGTTATCGTAGTAAAAAGTAGTAGATTCTTGCAGTAAGGGAGCAGACCATATATTGTTATTGAATAACATTTATTTTTTAATTACTTACAGCCTGTTTTTGTAAAATTCCAAACGAACGAATTCGAGTGACTTACGACCGAACCTTTATTTATGTTTATAAAGGTTTTCTGATTCAAAATAAAAATAAATGACATATTTTTTAAAACCAAGGAGTTTGGTCGTAAGTCACTCGAATTCGTTCGTTTGGAATTTTACAAAAACAGGCTGTTATTCACAAATAGCAATCGAAAATTCTACAAATCGAAACACACACACGATAACGAATTTTCTTTTATGTTATGCCATGTTCTGACGGGCATCCGAACAACGTAGTTCGCTCTCAGAATTACGAACATGAATTAATAATTCATAATTCATGTCAACAGAGTTTTTTATTTCAAACTTTTTGTTTCTTGTTTTACACCAAAAATTTAACATATTTTAGTGAATTACATAGGGATCTAAATAGAAAAAATAATTCTTTTTCTCCTGACTATAGTATGAACCCATATCTATTTACTTTTCATTCATGTTTTCCATTTTTTCTGAAAATGTTTTTGTTTTTAATACATTTTTATATTTTCTCAATTCAAATGTCACATACTGTCACAAATAAAAATTTGGAGATTTTTTTGTTTGAGTTGCCCCACATTTGTTTCTTGTTTTGTACGCTAATTAGAACCAAGGGAAAAGAAATGCATATTGCATTATGTAGAAAACAAAATTTACATCCTGCTGCATATATAAAAACTATACAATTTTTTACTTTTCATTCATGATTTTTAATTTTACTGAAAAAGTTTGAAAATTTCATAAATATTTTCAAATTGTCAAAATTAATTTATTTTCGATAAATACTCTCAATTGTTAGGGATGGGACAAATTTATTGGTTATTCAGAGAGTGATTCGAATTGAACAACGTACAAAAGTCGGTGTTCGCTCAGACAATTTTGTATGGGGAACTAAGTAATTCCTTCATAATTAAGGGTCGAACAACGAATGAGAGAGCGAACAACGCTCGTCTGTACATGGCATTATCGAAGAAAATAGTAAAATCTAGTAGATTCTTGCATTACGGGAACAGACCAACACACAAATGCGAATGCGACCTAATAATAATAATAATAAAAATCGCTCCGTTAACCGCAACCTAGTTAAAAATCGCTCCGCCTTATGTTTTATGAAAAATCGCTTTAATTTATGTACTTTTTTAAAAAAGTGGCACAAAGTAACAAAAAGTTTCAAAAAGTGGCACATTTTGTATCAAAATGAAAAAGTATCACAAAAGTAGCAAAGGCGGAAAAAAGTGGCAAAATTGCCACTTTAGTGGCACAACGGTCACGCTGCACCCCAATAGTAACCTTATTTCCAAAATTCAGTGTTCCACTTCTATCGGTTCACCCACGTCCACATTTAGTACCATTTTGTAGAAATTTCCAAAACTTCCACCCCACCAGTTATCCTAACTTCAAATTTCAAGATTCCAGCTCTACCTCAATTCTTACTATTCCAGCTCTAAATCCATATTGTATCAAATTTAATACCTTGTAGTGCAAATAAGTACAAATTTCCAAACTATATCCTTACCTGCAATCCCTCACACCAACACTAATCTTATTTCCAAATTTCAATGTTCCAGCCCTATCGGTTCACCTAAATCCAAATTGTACCCAATTTAGTACCAATTAGTCCAAATTTCAGTATTCCAGCCGTATTGTTTCGCCCAAAATTCAAATTGCACCATATTTAGTACAAATAAGTACGAATTTCCCAAACTACCAACATAGCTCAATTCTACAGTGCAGTAACAATATTACCATACCCTTCACCACACTGTGGTACAGGGTATTATGTCATTGTGCATATGTTTGTAACAGGCAAAAGGAAACGTGATAGACACATAATTCCTTTTCAGAATATGCATAGAATCACTTTCGGAGTCGATTTATGCATGTCCGTCCGTTGCAAACAAAGTACAGTCGCATTTATGATCCGTCGCATTTATGATCCGATTTGGATGAAATTTGGCACAAGTCATTAATTTGGCCCAAGGACGAACCCTACTGAAATTCAAGAAAATCGGTTCCGATTTAGACATAGCTCCCATATATATATTTTCTTCCGATTTAAGGTAAATGGGGCACCAAAGTCTGTAGATGTTAAACTGCAAACAAAGTACAGGTCGCATTCATGATCCGATTTGGATGAAATTTGGCACAAGTCACTTGTTTGGCCCAAGGACGAACCCTATTGAAATACAAGAAAATCGGTTCCGATTTAGATATAGCTTCCATATATATATTTTCGTCTGATTTAAGGTAAATGGGGCACCAAAGTCCCTATATATCTTTCGATTTGCACGAAATTTGACATAGGGTACTGAATTAGATCCAGATTGACGTGTGCCAAGTTTCGAGAAAATCGGTTCAGATTTAGATATAGCTCCCATATGTAGTTTCGTCCGATTTCATGTAAATAGTGCACCAAAGTCCCTATATATTTTTCGATTTGCACGAAATTTGGCACAGCGTACTGAACTAAGTCTAGAACGATGTGCGTTAAGTTTTGTGAAAATCGTTTCCGATTCAGATTTAGCTCCCATATATATTTTCGTCCAATTTAATGTAAATTGTGCACTAAAGACCCAAAGTTTGGCCGACCGGCACACAATTTCCTACAATGTACAGAAGTTACTACAATTGAAGGTTTTGAATGTTTCAGTATTTCTAACAACCGCTTTTATATATTTGTTCACTCAGGACAAGTGTATTTACAGAAATTTTTTGTTTTTTCTGTATTTTACTTATTTACACTTGATGTTGATGTCGTTCTGCATGTTCAAGGGTATTTTCGTGTCTTTGAGATTTATATCTGTTCCTTCCATAGCTCGTATGTTAAGTTTCGAGAAAATCGGGTTAGATTTAGATTTAAGTTAATTAAATTTCATGTCGAAAAGGCGACGTCTGTTAGGATACATATGTAGAATATATTCAAAGTGGTGAAGGGTATCATATAGTCGGCCCAGTCCGACTTTACTACTTTCCTTACTGGTTTTCATATTTCGTTGTTCTTGCTATATCGATTCACTCAAATCCAAATTGTACCAAATATAGTACCTTTCGTACACATAGGTACAAATTTTCAAAACTACCTAGATGTCGCTATCTTACACTCCGACCGTAATGTTCATTTCAAATTTCAGGATTCCAGCTTCATCTGTTTCTCCAACTTAAAATTGTACCAAATTTAGTACATTTCGTATATACCTACTCAAAACCACCTCCTTGTATCGAGCCAACTTCTAAATCGCATTCCATTTCAAATTTCAAGTTTTTAGCTCTTACCATTCGCCAAATACTAATATCTTCACCAAATACTAGTACCTTTTAATACTTTTCGTTACGTTCTAGTACGAATTTTCAAAAACCCAGCCTTATCTGTCACTTTTGGACCAAGAGTGACCCTAACTCAAAATTTCAAGATTCTAGCTTCGGCTGTTTCGTCTGGGCGATAATGAATCGTTAAGTCAGTCAATCACTTCACTCTTTTATTAGTATAGGTTACAGAAATCTCCAATACAGTAAATAACACAAATAATAGTATAAAGAAAAACCAAAAATGTCAATGGAATTCGATTCTTTTATAGAAAACAATTACAAGTAATATGAGTCGACATTCCATGGGGACTATAGATTTTCAAATTGCCCAGGCATTTGTAATTTCGTACGATTTCATGTAAATCCACTCGAAATTTGTATTTAAATCAGATTTGAATTTTTCTTGAATCTATTATCAGTTATAAAATTAACCCTATGAGTATCTTTTACAATAGTCGGTCCTTTCTTGAAAGATTTTTTTTTTCAAAAAATGCCCTTACCATATATCTAAATTTCACTATTTACTTCAAGAGAAAGTGCATTTTTTGAATATTACTTTTAATTAAATAAATTCAAAGACTTATTTGGTGCTACAGTAAATTTCTTGTAAATGATTGCACAAGAAATGTATATACATACATGCATACACATGACATTGAAACTGTTTGGTTGTTCTCAATTCATATTTCTTTCACAACAACAACAAAAATTCGTTACTTTACACGTCGTGCCAATTCAGTCTTTTAAAAACGCGCTTTGAAAGCAAATTTTATACGGGTTTTTGTTGAAAACTCTCACATACAGATAACTAACTAGATATTTTACTATTTTGTTTACTTTCCCCTTCAAAAAGTGAAGTAAATATCCTAAAGATAACCACATACACGCACACACACACACATTCACATAAGCGCAATGTGAACATCCATACATTTCGAAGCTGAAACGAATAAAAAAGGAAACAAAAAAGGTCATATATGAAACATATGAAAGCAAAACACGTCTTAATTGAATCCATACTCTTTTCAAAAGCGTAAAACTTGATGGAGGGGAATTGAGTTCATGGCTGCTGCATGCCACAAATGATGTTAATAAAAAATATATACACACATACATATATGTGAAATAAAATAACAACAACATCAACAACAAGAAGAAACTACATATTTTTATGAAGTTATGAGTCATGAAAAACTGAGAGATTGCAAAAAAAAGGAATAACAAAAAATGCAAGTTTGCACTTGAACATTTCAGCTATCCATTGTGTAAAACGTGATGAAAATATTTTTACAAGAATGTCATTCTTGACAAATTTTTTACAATCACTAAAATTGAGTAGAAGTTTTTTTTTAAATAAGCGAAAGAGTTGTTTCATTAGTTTAGATTTGGTGAGGGGGATTATTAGTAATGAATCAGTATTTAAAGTAAATTTTCGAATTTTCCAAATTCAGAAAAGGTCCAACCTGTAGGCTTAGCTGGGCAGGTAGGGTTAACTGGTCGCGTAGTCCTATTACAATGCTGGACATTTGTTGGGTATTAAGACTACTCATGTATAACTTGATAGCTGATTCCCCTCTGCTGCTATGAATGGGGTATGATCTCTGAATAAAGCACTCATGGGGTATTGTTTTAACGCCTTAATAACCACATCAATTACATTCTCCAACCACACTGGCTTATCACTGACCGACCTATTGACCGATCAAGTAGAACAAGCCAGACAACTGAGGACCGTATCGGTTCGGAGATATAACATCATAAATTTTTGCTTGCGTCCTTAGTATACATGAAGCGATTGCTTCATACTTCGATTTGAAGCTATTGAACATATATTTTTGAGATTGCATTTCTTTAATTATATATAATTTTAGTATGATATTTTTTCCTTGTAAATCGATTCCTTGTGTGTCCTTTTCGTCATTAATTTATTGAAGCGAACTTCAATTACCACAAGATGCGATTTTTCATCCTCACAATAATCTACAAAAATGTTTTTCTCGTGAGATTCTTGTTGGAGTCCTCAAATACGAGAAATCGATATTTTAACGTTTTAATTGTCAAATTTGCACGTGCCAGTTTTATTTCTTTATTTATTTACTTTTTTTTGGCATTAAATATATACAGAAGAACAATAGAAGTCACCATCATAAGGTCCAAAACGATTTATTTTGGAAGTTACAAGCGCAAATACAAATTACAGTGAAGGGTTTTATACCCAGCCGTCATTTTCATTGTGAATCATTTTAAAATTCTAAAATTGATTTCAGGGCTGCCCAATTTAACACAATTTCCTGACATTTAAAATATTCTTCATAGTTGTATATCGACATCAATATTAACTCATTAGTAATGCAAATGCCATCATTAAGGCATTTAAATTCATCATCCAATTTATGTTGACCCCTGCACCCATTTACTTTCATGTTCTGCCCAAAATTTATTTGAATACACTAAAAAGTTCATTAAGCATGTTGATGTGGTCCATCGACAAATTTCGATCATAAAATTGTACAATTTTATCTGCTTGCCAATTTATATTTTGCAATTCGCCGCCCACCGAATAATGGAAACGAGAAAAATGCAGAGCACATCAATTAAATTGGCTACAAAATGTCATTGTTTTTCCGCGCTCTCTCTCTCTCCTTTCCTCTTTGTGCCTAGCTTTGTGTACACTGCTAATTCGTAAAATTGTAAAAAAATTCTATATATCAACAATAAAAATTTGTTTATACTATATGTTTAATCAATTGCAATGCCATTGTTTAACTGTAATTAGTAATGGCATTTACTATAAATGTATTTGGGTGGAATATAGGCACTTAAACCAGTACACATGCAGTTCCAATCAAACAATTGAATGAAAGGAATAACCACCGATTGGTGCACAGTGGATGACATACCAATACTATAGAATAGAAACCAGTAAGGAAAGTAGTAAAGTCGGACGGGGCAGACCCTTCACCACTATGGGTATATTAAACAGAACTAATAACATGAAATTGGATGAACTAATTTTAGTTCAACAGATGCATTCCAACAGACGTCGCATTTTCGAAAGACCATTGACATGAAATTGGAGGAACTCCAATATGTGATATTTATCTAACTGTGAATCGACTTAGATAAATCCATAAACATGTCATTCGATTGTTACAATGGGGCAAAAGTATGTAAATCGACTTCAAACAAATATCAATATGACATCCGTTTGGCTATGTCTGTACTTCTAGAAAACGCAACTACGTTATTCTATGCTCAATTTTGCAAATCTCAGTACGTTATGCCAAATTTCATGCAAATCGAAGGATATATAGGGACTTTGGTGCAACATTTACATGAAATCGGACGAAACTATATATGGGAGCTATATATAAATCTGGACCGATTTTCACAAAACTTGACAGACATCATTCTAGGCTCATTTCAGTACGTTATGCCAAATTTCGTGCAAATCGAAAGATATATAGGGACTTTGGTGCACCATTTACATGAAATCGGACGAAACTCTATATGGGAGCTATATCTAAATCTGGACCGATTTTCACGAAACTTGGCATACATCATTCTGGGCTCATTTCAGTACGTTATGCCAAATTTCGTGCAAATCGACATATAAATAGGGTCTTTGGTGCACCATTTACCTTAAATCGGACGAAAATATATATGGGAGCTATATCTAAATCTTTACCGATTTTTCCCAATTTCAATAGGGTTCGTCCTTGGGCCAAACAAATGAGCTGTGCCAAATTTCATCCAATTCGAATCAAAAATGCCACCTGTACTTTGTTTACAATTTAACACCAACAGACGGACGGATGAACGGACGGACGGGCATGTATAAATCGACTCAGAAAGTGATTCTATGCATATTCTCAAAAGAAACTATGGGTCTATCTCGTTTCCTTTTGCCTGTTACAAACATATGCACAAATACATAATAGTCTGTACCACAGTGTGGTGAAGGCTATAAAAAAGGCAAAACTAAAAGACAGAAACCCCGCCCGTTTTTCAGTACATTAATGTAATTTAAACCTAGAATATGGAGCCAGATGGACCAAACCCTAAGAAAAATCAGTCGGACGGACCGACTATATGACCACCACTTTGGGCATATTCAACAGATGAATGATAACACACGTCGCACTTTTGAAGGACCATGAACATGAAATTAGATCCATAAACATCTCATTCTGCAACCTACACTAAATTTTTCAGTTGGTCAGATATAGAGCAAATATCTATCGGACACCCTTGATTATTCGGATAAACATGAGGAGTTTGGTGCACTATTTATTTAAAATCGGATGAAAATATATTTAAAGCTATATCGAAATCTAAACCGATTCACAATTTAGCATGGACAGACGGACTGATATATATATATATACTAGCTGACCCGGCAAACGTTTTTTTTTTTGCAAGATTTTCGCGGATTTTTCTCAAAATTTTCTTACATAAAAACCTTCCCACTGTAATTACCGACAACTGAAAACAATTTAGGTTCAAATCGGTCCAGCCGTTCTTAATTGATGCGTTAGTATACATTTTTTTTGGCTCCATTTATATATATATAGATATATATTTAATTCGAACCCACTCTAATTCAAGAATGTCAATTTTCAAGTGAAAATTTCTTTCCACAACTTGTGTGAGGTGTGAAATGAAATCCTGATGATTTCACAATGAAATCATAATACTTTTTATCCTTAAAAAATTAAATTAGTTACTTTATTAAAAATTCGAAATATTATCAAACAATAATACAAATTACAATCTAAAAATGTCTATATTTCTATGTAAATATTTTATCTCTCTCGCACTCATACATTTGTTTACACAGCTGAAGTTGGACACAACATGACAAAATATTCGATATCTAAATGTGTACAAAATTTGTGAAATGTCAACCCTTCCTCTTGCAATCCTCTTGGTGTCTATGTTCGTGAATTTCATAAAATATTTCGCCCCAACTGCTGACTGTTCGAAATTCGAACAAATGTTAATGTAGCGTAGGTCATATAACAACAAACCCAAACCCAAGCCACACATTCATATAATTTGTAACAGTAATAAGATAAAATATCCGGAGGTCACAGCGTATTTACATAATATGCAACACGATACAATTATAATCATCTGGAAATACGGGGAATGTACGAATAACTACTCTAATCATGGGGTTGATGTTTCTGTTCCTAATAATGGAATATTAGATGTTATAGAATAATAAACTTTGGTATGTAATGTGATTTCTAAAAAAATATGAACAAAATATTTGATGTTGGATAATTATAGTGAAATTTAGCCATGCGTGTATTTATGTCTGTTTAAAATAATATTTTTGAAATATAGCTTTAGAATTTTTATTAGCCAAGAAAGGCATTCTGGGCTTTTTGGGATATAACATATATTCATGTATGCTTCATAAAAGTTCCGAGTCATTTACTCACAAGACGAAACGCTATGCAAAATTTTACGAACATCAGGACTTTGGATTCTCGTTCCGGACGCAGGGTGATGACGGGTATAAACCATACAGGTTTAGGATCAAGTTTTTGCTTGACTAGAAGAGCCACTAATACTAATGTGCAAACACATTCTAAATAAAAAACGTCATATTTTGTCAATATTAAAAAAAAAATACTTTGATCACATTCAATTCATTTGTTTTTCAGTTGAAAAGGTTTAATCATCCTCATTTTCGTTTCATTCATTTTATAGCAAAAAAATATCATTAATACTTCGTTTGAGAAGAGTATTACAAAACGATGACCCAATTCTGTGATAAGTGCTTTGAAAATATAATAATGCTATTAAAATTGTATTTAACAGTTTTAGTTGGGGGGAGTACTTTGTAAGCGTCATTTTCATGACAACATTTGTCAGTGTTCAAAGAAGTCCATGGAATAATGGCCTTTGTTTTCTTAGCTTAATAATTAACGATTATTTTAATTATTTCATAAATTCCAGATTGTGATAATTTCATTTGTTAGCAAACCATTGGTTATTCAATGAACGATGCAAAATGAATTATAATCCTTTGATGCGAAAGTCTTGTACTATTTAGATCAGAGGGGCTCCGCCGATGGGGATCAGAATGCTGCATGTGTAATAAACTGGATCGTAGGGGAGAGCACGAATAAAGTTTTGAAGTAAATCAAACAGAGAGGATTCTTCTTAATTAATTCAATATTTATTATTACAAGCGTGTATTGTTTATTATTACTCTATATTTCGATATGTGCCACTTTAAGAGTTTATATTCTTTGACATTTGCGAAGTAGAGACTATGCCGTTAGTATAAACGGAATAATGCACGTTTCAATAACACATTTAGATGATTAGAATTTACTACAGTTCAGCAACCTACAGCAGCTATGGGTCGTCGTGAAGTAGCTTGTCGGATTGCAATACACAAATTGGTGGAAAAAATTAAGAGCTTTGGGACAATTGGCCAATATTTTGAATTTTGCGTATTGATCAAAAATTATATTGAAAAAAATGTTGGCGGTTGGGGTCTTTTTTCTTTGTCGACCACCGGGGTTTAGATTAAGCTACTGAACTAGAAATGTGCTTCATCAAGCAAATTTTTCAAAGGTAAGGTTGGATTGAGAAGAATTATGTTATATGCTGCATCATGTGGCATTGTTGGAAGGGAGTCGGACCGCACATTCAGCTTTGAAGCTGCCGTTGAATCTGTTCACTGTTGGCGAACTAACTTGCACAATGTCCACGAATTAGACGACGGCAAAATTATTGCGAGAATGCAAATCATCATTTGGGATTAATGCACGGCCCATCGAGTTTTGAAGGCAGTTAATTGAACGATGAGAAATTAACGTGATAATTCGAGACTATTTGGTGGGTATATGATATTGCTCTCTGGAGATTTTCGTCCAACGTTTCTCCTCATTTTGAAATCTACTGTTGCCTATGAACTAATACATGCCTGAAATCGGCATTTTTGTGGCGGCAAGTTAAATAGCTTAAACTGGCATCGATTATGAGAGTTGCGTTGCAAAACGACCTGTCGACTGCTAAATTCTCGAGACAACTGATAGAGCCTGGCAATGGCAAAAATTTTAATTGCATCTACCTTTAAATGATGCTGAAATTTTGAAGTTCGGTTTAGAGTGGTTTTTTAATTTTACTTCTAGCTTTAATACGCAAATGGGAATATTTAAAAATCAATTATAAGATTATTGTAGTCTCGAATCTGAATAATTTCATATATATTTTGTTTATGTAGTTTGCAAAGCTTCAGAGTACTACTCATCCAAATGTGAAAATTTTGTGCGAACAAATTTCTAAAAAACCTTATTTTCGGGCCAAATTTTTAGATCAAATTTCTTGAAAATTTGGCTTTTCAATAAATGATCTTATACGGATTTTGAACTTTTGCAAAAACAGAACTTTAAAAACTTCAGCCGAAAGAGAGATGTAAAATTCGGGTAAAATAAAAGAATAACCCAATTTTTTCTGAAATTTCTTGTATAAAATTTAAAAATAAATATGATGACATTATTTCTTCAAACCATAAACAAATAACTTACCTCAATATCTTGTTTTTTGTCGCTGTAATCTAAAAACCGCTACACATACTTTTGTGATTTTGATATCATTTGATTCATCATGGTGTTTAGATTATGCTGATATTTTTAAATAAATGTTAATAATAAATATAATTTTAATAAAAAATATAATGACGTAATCTCCTATATTTTCTCATATTTATTATTGTTTTTTTCATATTTGTAATATATTGATATTTAGATTTTGCGAAAGAAATAATATATCAAGGTTTTTGGTCAATACAATGAACGGCGCAATTTAAAGATTTTTATACCCTTCACCACACTGTGGTACAGGGTATTATGTCTTTGTGCATATGTTCCTTTTGAGAATATGCATAGAATCACTTTCTGAGTCGATTTAGGCATGTCCGTCCATGTATTTTTGTTAACAAAGTACAGGTCGCATTTATAATCCGATTTGGATGAAATTTGTCCCAAGGACGAACCCTATTGAAATTGGAGAAAATCGGTACAGATTTAGATATAGCTCCCATATATAGTTTCGTCCGATTTTATGTGAATGATGCGCCAAACTCCCAATATTAGTCCGATTGAAGCATAATTTTGAACAGAGAACTGAATTAGGTCGCAACTGATGTATGCGAAATTCGGCCGATTTTAGGTAAATGGTATGCCAAAATCGCTATATATCTTCCGATGTCCACGAAATTTAGCATAGCATACTGGATTGAGCCTGGAATGATGTGTGGAAAATTTCTTGAAAATCGGTTCAGATTTAGATATAGCTCACATATATAGTTTCACCCGATTTTAGGTAAATGGTGCACCAAAGACCCTGAAAATCATTCGATTTGCACGAATTTTGGCATAGCGTACTGAATTCAGTCTAGAATGAAGTGTGTTAAGTTTCGTGAAACCCGGTTCAGATTTAGATATAGCTTCCATAGATAGTTACTCCTGACTTTAGGTAAATGGCATGCCAAATTCACAATATATCCTTCGATTTCCATGAAATTTGGCATAGTGTATTAAATTGAGTCTAGAATGATGTGTGTAAAATTTCTTGAAAATCGGTTCAGATTTAGATATAGCCCCCATATATATGTTCGCCCGATATAATGTAAATGGTATACCAAAGTCCCTATATATCATACTAGATTGAGTGTAGAATGATGTGTGTAAAATTTCTTGAAAATCGGTTCAGATTTAGATATAACTCTCGTATATATTCGCCCATATTTCTGGATTGATCTAAGTCGGTTCACATTTAGATAAAGGTCACATAAATTATTTCATCCGATTTCATGTTCATGGACTTTTTGTTAGGATGCATTCGTTTAATATACGCATAGTGGTGAAGAGTATCATATATTCGGCTCCGTCCGACTTTACTACTTTCCTTACTGGTTTTCTTATATCCAAAATTAAAACCTCGATAACTTCTGTGCGCATCAACCAAAAATTTGATCGTGAACGGATTTGGAGTTATGACATTTTTCTCTATATATGTACCAAAAATCATTGATTTACTACGAAAACATAAAAGGCGATTTTTTGAAAATGGAATATTAAAAAGTTGGAACTATGTATATATATATATATATATATGTGAGTGGAAGAACCAAATAAAAGGTTAAAAATATTATAGACATTTTATACGTGTGTTATTTCATCTTCTTTTTAAGCAAAGTTAAATTTATTGGTTCCAATTAAATTCTTGATTTTTTTCTTACAATAGAATTTTAACATTACAGTTTAATTTTTTCGGCTACATTTTGCATTCCGGATTTTTAGGTATCAAATATTTTTGCAGAAAATGTTTTATAAAGGTTCGTTTAAAATAGCCCATATTTACAGATTCCGCCCCGATTTTTTGTATTTTAATGGTCCTAGGTGAATTTTCCAACCGATGTTGATGTAAAGAAATTACCGACTAATAGTCCTGATTTTGACATATCCTCCCGCCCCATTTTACATAAGGTAGTATTATGCTGAAAGAATTTGGTTCTTCGCGTTCTTGTTGTGTGAAAACCTTATTGGCAGAACTTTTTCAATAGAGATCATCGTTTTTATATCTCACCAGTATAACAATCGTCCAGTGTGTCGAAGGTTCTAGTCGAATTTTAAACTATAATAACTAAATGCATGTGTAATCAAAATACACTGGATGTCTTTGTGTGTGTCTATCGGACAAGTATAAAGTATTTTATTAATTTTTTACACATTTTTGGATAACAACAAAGTCCGACTATTACTTCTCTACCTCTCTCTCTCTATCTCTCTCTTTCTCTCTTCTCTGCTACACTGTTTTTAAAGACCAGACAAGTTGTTGTTACAACAAATTCTATTTGTTCTAGTTAGTAGTTCGTTCGTTCATGTTAAAAACTAATGAAAACTTTAAATGTATTTTAAATTTAATTATTTACCTATGGTGCACAACTACACCTAAACATACCGCCACACAAGGTGTATATGTATATGTGAGTTAAAACACAACGTTTTTGCTCTGGAATTTGAAAAACTTTTTAATTACATTAGAAATTGCCATCTTAGGGTGAATGTTGGATCTTAACTATTAGATGAATGAATGAAGCTGCTTGGTTTACTGATGTGCACTCACGTACAAACACACATACATATTGTAAATACTTGAAATAGTTCCGGTTAAGTCAGTATGGCTGTAGCACCTGCATACGCAGCATACAAATACTTACCGTAACCATCTTGGCAGATTTAGTTATTTGCGCTAGGAGACAGTATCCGGCGACACCAAACGACATACGTTACTTTACACTATGAAATGCAATATTATTTGAAATTCAAAATATTATATTTTCTTGAAAGAAAAATTGAAAAGGATTTGAAAAATATATAACAAAGATAAGTAATATGTTTACTGTTTAAGTATATATATATATATATATATATATATTTGATGTATAATTTACTCCCTAAAATGCCACACCAATACTGTAAGTAATTTGCACCAAGAATGTGTCGTATTTGTGCTGCTATCGAACAAAACATCTTCCGTAATGCGGTTTACTGTTTTACTTTAATGGTTTTCTTTTAAATTTCTATTAAACTAAAATAACAAGACTACGAAGATAAAGAAGATGCCTCAGGTCAAAGTGGATTTTCTAATAGAATTTTCGAAAGTAATTTTCTTTTAACTGACAGTACATTGGCTTTATTGCATTTTTCCCTTCGAAGTTTTCCAACGAGTCTATTTATTGACTTTGCACGGAACAGGGTGGCTTTGCGTTAAACGAGTTTTATATGAAACTATGACAAATAAAAGTTTATAAACACTACATTCGAAATAATATATATATATATATATATATATATACATTTAAAATTATTTTTAATAATCTCACACTTGGTATAAGCCTAACACACACATTGATGGAAGTGTCTGTACTTTTAGATTTCTTTTTTCTGAAACAAAGAGCAGTTAGCATTTATGATCGGAATGAGATTAAATGTTGTTGTTGTTGTAGCAACATATACATTTCGTTTTGTCATGCATCGTCTGGTTCTGCTTCTTCTACCTCCTAATTCAGGAATGCTGTAACTTCAGCGGGTTGCGTCCACAGTGAATTCGACGATAGATGAGTAGGCTTAGCTGGGCAATTGAAGAGGTGCAACGTGTCGTGTATTCCTAGTCCACATGCCGGACATGTGTTAGGTATCGAGCCGTCAATTCTTGCCCAATATGAATTGAGGCGGTTGCACCATCCTGATCTTAGTTGAGCTAAGACTACTCGTGTTTGCCTTGGCAGCTGCTTCTCCTCTGCTTTCGATGGATGGGGGTGGTCTCCAATTATGGTATTCACTCGATATTGCTCTACTGCCTGAGCGACTGCATCCGTGTGAATACCATTCAGACCTGCTTGATAGGCTTCTTGATCTAGGGGTTCACGCTTGTACCTTTGGACCTCTCTCTCTAGATCATGAAGATCTTTCCTGACGTGCCTGGGTGGGGGAGTCCTGTCCATAAGGCTATGGCAGGGATGTTCCTGACGATAACACCCAAGCAAGTACTGCATCGACAACATATAATTGTGACGATGGACGGGTAAGATCCTCGTCTTCTCATGAAGATGATCCACTGGAGTCATGAGGAGACACCCCGTTGCAGTTCTTAGGGCAGCGTGCTGGCAGGTCTGAATATTCTTCCACTGCGTATCACTAACATTCGCGAACCACACTGGATGGTTCTTCCTCAGATGGAAGAAGTTAACAATATCGGCTATGTAGACGTTTAGCCTCTCACATATATCACCAATAATGGGACCCGACGTCATGATCGTGTAATCATCCGCATACATTACGATCTCTATGCCGTCCGGTGGTTGTGGAATATCAGAAAGGTAGAGGTTAAACAGTTCCGAAGATATCACCCCTCCTTGTGGAACTCCGTGTTTCACTCTACGGGGTTTAGACTTCCTGTTTCTGAATTCCACATACGACTGGCGTCCACACATATATTTGATTATCCAACGTTTCAAACACGGTCGGAGATTTGTCCTCTCTATATTCTCGAACAGCTTGGCATGGTTGACGGTATCGAAGGCCTTCGATAGGTCAAGTGCCACAATAACTGTTCGGTTGCACGGCCTGTTCTGGTAGAGTCCTCTGCTAATATGTGTGGAAATGGCGTGTAATGCTGTTGTTGTGCTATGCATCTTACGGAATCCATGTCGGTGTTGGGCAACTGGAAAACTGCTTCTCAACGATGGGAGGAGTAGCGCCTCAAGTGTCTTCGCTACCGGCGACAGGAGTGAAATCGGCCTGTACGATTCACCCCTGCCGGCATCCTTGCCTGTCTTCAGTAGCGGGACCACCCTGCCTATTTTCCAGGCTTCAGGAACTATGTGGGTGGTTAACGACAAGTTGAGGGCTGATGTTAAGTACTCAACTCCAGGTTCATCCAGCTGCTTTAGCATTACCTTGGAAATTCCGTCAGGGCCCAACGCTTTGGATGACTTAGCGGTATTAATGACATATGCAACATCCTCCTTGGTAAATTGTGGTGGTTCCTCCTCAGCTCGGAGTACCCTTATGCTACGTAGCACACTCCTTTTCGCCCTGTCACTCTCGGGGTGCTCTATGAACTGCCGGTTAAAATAACTCGCGCACCTCTTCGGGTCTGTTACAGTTACGTCGTTAAATATAACAGCCGTCCTGTGGGAGTGGGCAGCTCTCTGAAGCGGTGATTGGTAAACTCTCTGAAGCCAGGCCAATCAGCTTTCCCATGGTTCAGAAAAGTACGACTTTCAGAGGTTATGAAGTCTGGTGGTCTGTTCTCCTCTTATCCTCGAGGGGGCATCCTCATTAACCGTGCAAAATGTTGAGCTATCAATTTGCTCAGCCAGCGCTGGACGGAATGCCAAAACTCATGGTGGGCACTGAAATCCCCTAGTACGAGACGGTTATTACCTTCTAAAAGCGGACTGATATCCGGTAAATAACGCGGTGTACAGCTATTCATCGGCGGTATATAAATATTGAGCACCTCTACCTCGGCAGTTCCACACTTGACTGCTACCCCCATACATTCCATGTATGGGTCACTAGAATCTAGCTCAAGCGAGATAGGTCTGTACTGAATGGTGTAATAAGAATGCGAGTCCCCCACCTCCGCTTCTAGTACGGTCCTTCCGCACAACGTTGTAACCATCGCAACGCTGCAAGCTACAGTTCTCAGTTAGCTTGGTTTCATGGATCGCACCGACCATCAATCTCCTTCGACTCATAAATTCTACAATTTCGCTGATTTTGTTGCGAAGACCGTCGCAGTTAAACTGCAAAAACGATGCATTTTCAAGGCGCGGAACAGCAATATGTGGTGTTAAATGCTGCGCATTTTGCTGTTGGGGAGACTGCCGGGGGGTCGCGTACTCCGACGCTGACGATTCGGATGATGAATCGGACGACGACTCTTGAGACACACTGGGAGACATGCTAGCGCAGCATGGAGCGACGTAACTCCTTTCGCAGTACTCCTGGATCCTGTTCAGTCCAGAGCAGCCTCGAAAATGCACCCATTCTCCACATCCATTGCATAAATCTGTTGTGGATGCGGTTTATGCAAACACTGCAGAACCAAGGTCCGGGGTTACTGTCAATCCCGGCACGGACCAGTAGGGTTCGGAGCAGGCATTCCGGGATATAATGCCGCTCCCATGAAAAAAAGGACGAACACGAACATGTAATTGTTGAGGTGGCAGCCTCTGGTCGGAGTCCATCTCCGAGTCAATCCGGTACAAAGAACCAGCCGCCGTGGGATTGAGATTAAATGTTGCATTGCTCACCTATTAGACCCAAGGATGATCCCCATTGAATTTGTTGAAAATATATTCATATTTTGATATATGATTCATTTTTGATATACATCTTGCATTTTATGTCCGATTTGGTGTAAATGGTGCAACAAATAGCATATGTGTGTTCGTTTTAAACAATATGTTGCATTGCGTGACGGTACCCCCAATATTCGATATTTTGGAAATTTTGGTTACAGTTTCCAACCGAATTGGCTGTAATTTTGTATTTGGATTCTCATTATATAGCACATTTACATACTAAAAATATTTAATATTGAACCACGTTTAAGGGTAATCGGAAAAACTTTGGGTCTTTAATCCACAATTTACATAAAATTTGGAGAATATATATTGGCCGAATCGATCACATTACCGAGAGTTTACTGTATATATAATTTTTTGTCCTTTTTGACCGTACACAAAAACAGTGATCCTCATAAGAAATTTCAAAATTCTAAATTAATTCCTTTACTCAATACTTCGTTTACTTAATAGTTCGTGTAGTACATTTTAGTACATTTAGTACACTATCTTCACTGTACCCTCCTCTGTCCAATTTCCAATACTATGCATATGTATTCGCCCAATATCTATGCAACAATTTCTAGTAATCTATAGTACTTTTCGTAGACTCATATCCCGCATACGTGTCTATACAGACCCTCTTACAATATTTTAATATCAACCATTTCGTATGCTTATAATAAGAATATCCACAAATCCATTGTCATCACACAACTTCTGGTCATTGCCTAACAACATTTCATTGGCCACTCAACATTTAATTTGAACACGATGATAATTTTAATGACATATAAAGACTGAGAAATACGATTCCTGATGGCTAAGATCATATATCTTTTGTGTAAATTTCAATTCATAAGTTTCATCCAAAAATGTTCATTCAAATCTAATTTACCTATAAATCATAACATTCCTCTCAGTTGCTCATAGCACAAATATCGATGATGAACAGAATGGACCAGTGACCCCCCAGTGGAATAAGTGCTATATTGCTAACAGTCACTCGTTCTAAACTAACCCAATGCAAACCATATTTTTTGACACACCCACAAAATACAAAATCAAATGAATTTCTAGGTGTTAGTTATTTTGCAGGATTGGAATTTTTAATAACACATCCCCTTGCTCAATCTCCCCTCAAATGCAACTAAGATAGAATTGGTAAACCAACTACAGCAACAACAACAACACCAAGTTCGTGTTCAAAGAATATTAACAAAAGATCTGGCCACAGGTGTTTCCATTGCCTTAATGGAGTTTTATCACACAGCCAACATTGATGTTCATACAATACAATGCATGCAAACACGTGT
Source organism: Musca vetustissima (assembly GCF_032173495.1). NCBI lineage: Eukaryota > Metazoa > Arthropoda > Insecta > Diptera > Muscidae > Musca > Musca vetustissima. The sequence goes on from NW_026876173.1 coordinate 29,402, forward strand.
GTGTGTGTGAGCACGTATGTATGATACCCGCAACACATATGTCTCATACACACACAGCTATTTGAGCAAACATCTATGGACATTTTAGAAAGCATACTGGGATTTTTTGGTTTCTGGCACAGGTGAAATAAAAATGAAATCTCACGTACACAAATTTCCATTCACTGGAAAAGGAAGTCCTTTGGGATGAAGCTGAGCGTTCATTACACTAATATTCCCCAACAACTGTTGGTGGTTTGTTTAGTTGGTTGGATAGTCGGACGGTCGGTTGGTCGGTTTGAATTGAGATGCTGAATATGTTGACCGCAATCAGAAACAGTTTTCTTTTTTCTCATGAATATAAAAGGGAATCGGAGCAAATATAATACCCACTGGAGGTGACAGAGTAAATAAAAGTGAAGTGAATAAATGTAAATGCCAAAGAAGTTGAACAGAATCGTTTGATGCAGTATGAATTCAATGCACGAATTAAAATCAATTTCGTGAGTTATTACAATTTTCTTTAGCGGAATATATTGGCTCGTTAAACCACACTCAGAGAGAATGCAACATTCAATATTTTTGATGATCTCTTGAAATCGTGTAAATATAAAAGTTTTTATAATCGGAATAAATATGGTCGGGATGGGGATTTATTGGTATGAGTTAAATTCTACCGACAGTCTGGATTTGTAGAAATGTTTGTTGGAACAGATTTCAACAAATTTTGTATGTAATCTATACATAAATACATACAAATTTAACGTGTCTGATGCATGCGAACCAATGGGACCCTCAAAATATCTAAAATGCGTCGGGAGTAAAACTGTACTTCGACAAAATATGGAAAATTTTCTGCCTGACACATCGTTACTTTTGAAAATATGAATATGAATAACTTTCTGAGTCGATTTAAACATGTCCCTTTGTCTATCTGTCTGTCCACCCATATTAAATTGTAGGCAAAGTGAAATGATTGAAATTGATGAGTTGAAATTTGGCCCAAGGATTAACCATATTGAAATTGGTAAATTTATTAGATATAGTTTTAAAAATAACTCCCATTAGTAGTCTGGTCCGAATATATATGCATGGATTTGGGGAAATTCGTACTATAAAGGAACGAAAAAATACTAAAAAGATACTGAACTTGACAATCAAACGACTGAAGCTAGAAGCTTTAAATGTTGTGTGAGTGTCGGTATTGGCACATAGGTGTGTGATAAAACGGGATATTTTGATATTCGTGCTTTAAGGGTATAAAAAGTGCGAAAATGTACTGAAATGACAACATCCAAGAATCAACTGCCAGAAGCAACGGTATTTTGCGATATTGTGTTTTTGAGTAGTCATAAGCTCGAATGAGTGTTATAAGGCTGTGTCTTTGGAAAATCATACTATTTATACTAATAAAAGTCAGTCAGTCAATGATTTAACGATTCATCAACGCCCAGACGAAACTATATTATTTTTCGTACAATTTTTAATTGGAGGTATAAATAGATCTGGAATCCTGAAATTGAAAATTAACATTACCACCGGAGAGTAGGCTTAGAATATGTACGTAGTTATGGAAATTTTGTTCTCATATGTACGAAATGTACTATAATGGGTACAATTTGGATTAAAGTGAACCGATGGAGCGGGAACAATGAAATTTGGAGTCAGGATCACTGTAGGGCGTAGGATTAGGGTCAGGATTCAGTTTAAGAAATTAATACTTTTGGGTACTAAATTTGGTACAATTTGAATTTGGAGACATGATCACTGTTTGAGTGAAAGATTGAGATATGTGGGAAGTTTTTTTTTGTGCTAATGTGTACTAAATTCGTACAATTTCAATTAAGGGTGAAGCGATGGAGTTGGAATCCTACAATTTTGATTTAGGATCACTGTGGTGGTGTAGAATTGGGGTATATAGGAAGTTTTGGAAATTGGTACTACTATGTACTTAATTTGGTACAATTTTAATTGTGGGTGAACCGATAGAGATGGAATCCTGAAACTTAGACTTAGGATCACTGTTGGGTTCGTATGATTGGGGTATGTAGGAAGTTTTAGAAATTAGTACTACTGTTTACTAAATTTAGTACAATTTAATTGTGGGTACAATTTAATTGTGGAATCCTGAAAGTTGAATTTGGAATCATTGTGGATGGTTGAGGTCGGTAGGTTGAGAAGTAGGGTCGATATAAGGAAGTGGTTTTTAAATCGTGTACTCATGTTTACGAAAAGTGCTATAGAATCCTGAAATTTGGAATTATGATTGGTGTATGTGGAAAGTTTGGAAATTCGTACTTATAATTGTAACGGTAATTGTACTTATTACTATATATTTAAAAACTTATTCAAAAGAAGTTTTACAAGAGTACAAAGCGCAAATAATCAGAATTGGTGTGTAGGGTTGAGATACAAAGGCAATTTTTAAAAAGCGTACAGTAAGAAAACATAGGTAATAATAAATGGTTCTGAAACTTTACTAACGGTCGGTATTGGCAAAAAGAATCGAGATAGACCCATGGTTCCTTTTGAGAATATGCTTAGAATCACTTTCTGAGTCGATTTATGCATGTCCGTCGGTCCGACCGTCCATGTATTTTTGTGAAAAAAGCACAGGTCGCATTAATGATCCGATTTGAATGAAATTTGGCACATGTCACTAATTTGGCACAAGGACGAACCCTATTGAAATTGGGAAAACTCGGTTCAGATGTGGATATAGTTTTGTCCGATTTTATGTAAATGGTGCACCAAATTTTATGGTGCACCGATTGAGAGAAAATTTTGCACAGAGTATTGAATTAGGTCCAAATTGATGTATGCGAAGTTTTGTTGAAATCGGCTCAGATTTAGATATAGCTCCCATATATAGTTTCGTCCGATTTTGTGTGAATAGAGCATTGACATTCAATTTTTCATAAATTTCAGATTGGTATAGGTTGTTTTAATTTAGTTCAAATATCTATGTCGCAGTAAATTTCATCCGATTCCATTTCAATGGTCCTACAAGGATCCTATGTAAGTACTCTGTACAGGATATTATACGTATTAGCATCTCTTGTATGTACCCAAAGTGGTGAAGGGTATCATATAGTCGGCCCGTCCGACTTTTCAGCTTTCCTTACTGTTTATACCCTACACAACTATGTTGTCATTATACGCTACACAACTATGTTGTCAGGGTATTATAGCTTTGTGCAGCCCCAAAAGTTTGTAACGCCGCGAAATATTAGTCCTAGACGCACCTTAAAGTATACCGTCATATCTCGACTAGCTGAGTCGATCTAGACATGTGTGTCCGTCCGTCCGTCTGTCCATTATAATTTGTAAACGCGATACAGGCCACAGTTATGGACCAATCTTCAATAAATTTTGCATGTAGGATGGGTTCTTGCCAATGAAGACCCCTATTGTTTTTGGTATAGATCGGTTAATATTTAGGGGATGAAATGGACAAAATACTTAATTTTTGTCGGTTTTTCTGGTCGCTCCAGAGGTCGCAATTATGGCCCGAACATCATGATTATTAACAGGGAGAAGGGGATTGGGTCAAAGAATAACCATGGCTGTTTTGATAAAGATCGGTCAATATTTAGCGGGTCAAATGGGCCCTGACTGTTGTGTGAGAAATTACAAAATTTGTATTCTATGGCGTATATATTTGCCCTTGTAGGACATATACCCGAGAAGTTGATACTATATCCAAGAGGAGTAGTTGACCTTTAAATTGATACCAATTATATTGTCATATGTACTCGGTTGTGGAAGCTACACTTAAATATTTACAGGAGCTTACGTATTCAGATATTATTTAGTAACCCAATACCACACTAGCGGGCGGAAATATAACGCTGATCGCTTTGTAATTTTCCATGAGATTCCAGTTGTGGTCAAGAATAACTCCTATAATTTTCGGTGATGATCAGGTAATAATTTTGGGATGAAGTTCACCGAAAACTTTTTTTTTTCAAGTCGATCTATGGGCTACAATTATAAGCCGAACATCACAACCCAACTCGCAGTGAAGGGAATCTGGACAAGTAATAAGAGGGGCTGTACAGAATATTAGTAATATTCAGAATATATGACAGTGTAAGGAAGAGGTGCTGTTGACCTCTAATCGGGCAAGCATGTGCAAATATCACGACATATTGCCCAGGCTCGGAATGAACTTCAGCAGAAAGTTAGAGTTCCGTGGTAGTTGTGTAGGGTATCGTATGGTCGGCCCCGTCCGACTATACTGCTCCGCTCACTGGTTTTATATTTATTATTATTTTTTTTTTAATAATTTGTATAAGAACAAATATATTAGCTTTTGCCGTAGACATACTACAGCCTTAATTTGCAGTAAAAAATTCTTAATTTCAATTAATATTTACCACTGACAGACGAGAGTTTCTGCATTTATGAACAAGCTTTTTGTTTCAAAACTATTATTTTTCTGTGTTTAGGAAGTAAATATTTACATATGTTTACAATATTTTTTAGGATTACATCTTTATGAAATGGATACATGACAGAATGAAACAAGTGAAAAAGCGTTAAGTTCGGCCGGGTCGAACTTTGGATACCCTCCACCATAGATATACTGACAGGTACTACAAATGAAAATATAGGAACATACCAAAAAATGGACCTATACCGACATGTCTAAAAACGGATTATGTAAACCATAATGTAAACCATAATACAAATTTCAGAAATTTTTAATTGATAATTCAAATTCGAAGATGGGGAATATCGGTCCACTCTTTCTGAAACCTCCACACAGGCGCTAGGTCGAATATTAATAATTTTTGGTAGAGAGATTTGTTACCATATACTACTACCAAATACCAAACTGCAGCAAATTCGGTTGAAAAACGCGCTCAAGAACCCCAAAATACCGAAAATTGGGGGTACCCTTATATGGGGGCTATCCGAAAAAAATTGACCTATATTCATTCCGGAACCGTAAACTAAATGCCACAAAACGAAATATTTTCACCTAAATTGACTTTAATAGTGTTTTCACAGAAACGCCATTGTTCCAAATTCGTTAGGTTTTACCCATACTATAATATGTATTAAATATTTTGAGTCCTACACGCTAACGATTGTTAATCAATGTAATTTTACCGGCCGATTTTCGTTATTTGTAAAGTTTCAATTATATTGCACTATTCTGATTCATAATTAGTAAATATGTTGGAAATTCTCAACATCATGTTTCGTTTTGCTATATTTCCATTTAAAAGTTCAGTCTAAATTTCAATATTTATTACGTTTAAACCTCATTATATCTAGACAATTATCTTGGTAATCTATAATCTCATAATACCTTACCAAGATAATTGTCTGCGTGGTCCTGAAAATTGGAAACTTTGAAATATTTATTTTAAACCCCGGTCGTCTTAGCACCATTAGCTGAAACTGTTAAATAATAAAATTCTTAAAATATTATTTAAGATCTATTTATCTGACAGACGAACTAAATTATTCATTTTTCGTTGGTTTAACTAATGAAATAAAATTTAAATTCAATTTTAAAATATTATTAGATAGATAAAACATGCAAGATAATATAATAAATATCACTCAGATTTCGTTTTATTATTGATTAATAATATGATTAATTAATTTTAGTTGATAGCATTTATTTGGCAATGGAATTTAATTACTAAAAATTTTTTACCGACAGAAAGTCAAGTTAATTTATTTTTGTCTCTATTTTCACATTCATATTGCTATCGAAAATTTAAGCAAGCCATGTTAAATATTATTGTTTCATTGGTCATTTATTGTTTCACAAAAAACGACATCAGTCACACACCTCATTGATATTCATGGGACAATGTGCTGCATTGTTTGTCGTTTTTTCTGTTGCTTAAGTAGCAGTGATTTATTGCAAATGATTCACAACCACAGATGTATTTGATGTTTATATGTAGGACGAATGTACGTTACCATACTTTTATAAAATATATCTGTTTTAACTCCTCGACGTCCATTTCGGTTACACAAAAATATGACCATGGTGACGTATGTTACTAATACGACACACGTTAAATTGGCAGACATAATTTTTTTTTACTCGAACAACACAATTATTGGTTACAGAACATGAAATATTTTAATTATCTTATGTGACGTGGCATTTTGGTGTGTCTGAATTAATAATAACCTTTAAGTAGAATTAGGAAAATATAAATATTGCGTGATGATGAGTGAGACAATTTAAAAATACATGAGAGTCTGTGTAACTTTATAAAAATACGAGTTATAACAAACAAATGCCAAAATTATTTACCTAAGAAGTCCAAACTTTGTATATCCTTCAACATAAGGTTGCCATCAAAACATAGACATTGTAAATAGTGTGAAATCGAAATACGTAATTATAGATACTAAGGTTAAAAAATTCGGCAAGGACCTTCATCAAACCGAAAATGGGTGATACCTTTTTATGTGAGCAATAACAAAACATTAAATTTGTTTCTGAAAAGACGTGTTTTAGTCACCAATGAAACTGAAAGAAATCCTAACACATGCCTTTCTGCAATCTATTCTAAACTTTGCAAATAGATTTAAAGCAAACATTACACACGCTATATTACATATAAATCTGAACCGGTTTCAAGGAAACTTGCCAGTGATTAATTTATATTAATTTCAATACGCTGTGTCAATGGGCCGTTAGTGCACCATTTTCTTAAAATTGGACGAAAGTATATATAAAAGCTATCTGTAAAAATGAACCGATTTCAAGAAAATTTGACACACGAAAGGTTATAGTAGCTTCAGCAAATTGTACAAAATTGTGTGCCAGTAGGCCAAACTTTGGGTTTTTGGTGCACAACTTACATTAAATCGAACGAAACTATAAATGGGAACTATATCTAGATCTGAACCAATTTTCACGAAACTTAACATACGTAATTCTAGACGCAATTCAGTACACTACGAAAAATTTCGTACAAACCGAATGATATATACATATTTGGTGCATCATTTATATAAAATCGGACCAATATATATATATATATATATGGGAACTATATCTACATCTGAACCGATTGCCCCATTTACCTTAAATCGGACGAAAATATATATAGGAGCTATATCTAAATCTGATCCGATTTTCTCGAAACTTGACACACATCATTCTAGACTCAATACAGTATGCTATGCCAAATTTCGTGCAAATCGAAAGATATATAGGGACTTTGGTATACCATTTACATTATATCGGGCGAACATATATATGGGACCTATATCTACATCTGAACCGATTTCAAGAAATTTTACACACATCATTCTAGACTCAATTCAGTACGCTATGCCAAATTTCATGGAAATCGCAAAATATATAGGGACTTTGGTGAACCATTTACCTTAAATCGGATGAAAATGTATATGGGATCTATATCCAAATCTGAACCGATTTTCAAGAACTTTTACACACATCATTCCAGTACGCTATGCCAAATTTCGTGCAAATCGAAAGATATATAGGGACTTTGGCATACCATTTACCTAAAATCGAGCGAAGCTATATATGTGAGCTATATCTAAATCTGAATCGATTTTCAAGAAATTGTTCACAAATCATTCTAGACTCAATCCAGTACGCTATGCCAAATTTCGTGCAAATCGGAAGATATATAGGGATTTTGGCATACCATTTACGTAGAATCGGGCGAAACTATCTATGGGAGCTGAACCAATTTTCTCCAATTTCAATAGGGTTCGTCCTTGGGCCAAATAAGTGACCTATGCCAAATTTCATCCAATTCGGATCATAAATGCCACCTGTACTTTGTTTACAATTTAACATGGACAGACAGACAGACGGACGGACGGACATCCATAAGTCGACTCAGAAAGTGATTTTATGCATATTCTCAAAAGGAACCATGTGTCTATTTTGTTTCCTTTTGCCTGTTACAAACATATGCACAAAGACGTAATACCCTGTACCACAGTGTGGTGAAGGGTATAAAAAATATACGAATGGAACGGAAATTTAATTTAGACTTCAAATGGTGGACGTGGCCGATATTCACATTATTAACTTTGTTTTTCCGTCCATCTGGAAATATTCGTCGCAAACCTTGATTAGGTCTGCAACCTACATATTTTAATTAAGAATAAAAATCTATATCGATGTAATATCTGGTACAATCAGCTACTTTTTTTTATTAATTTCTCTTTCGAGATGAGCTACATGATCGGAGTTGCAATGAAAAGGAAAGCCAGAGAGAGATACTACATTCCCACCACTATGCGACGCGTTTCGCCGTTGGTTAAGCGGCTCATCAGGCATATTGGGAAATGTGGCTTACAAATGTCTTTACTTGATAAGTTGTATTTATGTCGACTATTGTTGCGAAATTGCATCTACGAATTAAATTCAACCGTGTCAAGGTTCGGACATTTGGCATCACACCAGAACATTCCTTTTCAGAGCAGATTTTTCTTGTAGTGACGGACTTTTTTTCCATACAGACTACAATATTTTGTCTTCAATGGTATGCAACTGCATATTGTGCAACCTTAGGAAGATAAGGAGGTGGCTTTGAACGCTAAGGCGCCGGACACCAACAGATGCCATGGGAACCAGGGTTCAAATCCCAGCCGGGCTCAAGCTGAATTTTTGAGTTTTGTTTTTTATGCCTTTTTAGGGCGAAGATCATTCATGTAAATGTTTTTTATTAATTTCTCTTTCGAGATGAGCTACATGATCGGAGTTGCAATGAAAAGGAAAGCCAGAGAGATACTACATTCCCACCACTATGCGACGCGTTTCGCCGTTGGTTAAGCGGCTCATCAGGCATATTGGGAAATGTGGCTTACAAATGTCTTTACTTGATAAGTTGTATTTATGTCGACTATTGTTGCGAAATTGCATCTACGAATTAAATTCAACCGTGTCAAGGTTCGGACATTTGGCATCACACCAGAACATTCCTTTTCAGAGCAGATTTTTCTTGTAGTGACGGACTTTTTTTCCATACAGACTACAATATTTTGTCTTCAATGGTATGCAACTGCATATTGTGCAACCTTAGGAAGATAAGGAGGTGGCTTATATTTTTTTGATCAGAATATAATTACATGTCTATTTACGCATGTCCGTCCATCTATCCGTCTGTTGAAATCACGATAAAGATCGCAATATTTAAGATAGAACTTTGAAATTTTGCCCCCCTTTAAAGGTACCTCCTATAGTCGGATTTTGAGGATTAGGGATACGTGTTTTAATCAAATTGGCTGTAATTTTGTATTTTAAGTTCTTATCGTGTATAGAGCACATCCTTGTACTAAAATTATAAATTTGAACCAAGTTTGAGTGTAGCCACAGAAAACGATGCCCCTAAATCTCTTTACTAAAAATGATTATATGATGACCCCATAAAATTTCAGTCCCCTCATTACTTAACACTAATTTTTTACGTCTTTTTCGGTATATTTCAGGTCCTATTATAACATGAGTTTTCTCTTAGGAGCCCCCATTAAACTAAATCCGGTTAAATGTAAACTTACTATAAATTGTACATTATTTGGATTCGCCTGAAATTTTTACCAAAACATATTTCGTAATAAACTCGAGTTTTGTACCGCTTTTATTCAAAACGCCATAACTCAAAAACTTTACCTATGGCGAATCTGTCCTTCTCCAAATAAGACATTTTCCACCTCCAAAACATCTTTGTTGCACAGTGTTATAGGTGAATCTCCTTTAAAATATTGTGAAAATGCCCTTAATCTTTGGTCACAAATATTCAAATTTTCTTATCTCGATAACTATTTTGTTTATACATTCCTCCACTGATTAACTATTATGAGACTTTATTTAAGTTGTTGAGAAACCTTTCCTATTAGTGTTTAACACTACGCATAGAAAAACATAGAAACACCTCCACACAAAAGAATATAAATAAAAAGAAAACTTTCAATCCATTATTTCCGTTCTTTTTTTCAAAACCACCCACACGTTATGGCAAAAGGTTAATGGTAAGCTCCTGAAACATAATGGATTTTTAAATAATATTTAACAAGTTAACAAAAGTTTAAAGGAAGCTACCACAACACCGACAAACAAACCAAAGTATGCGTGTGAAAAAACGTACCCAACATCCTCATAAATTAATTATAAATTTTTCTGGTGTAGATGTTACGAGGAACGAGTTATGGAAATGGGGTGAGAACTGAAACCATGACAAGGAATTTTATTATTAACTCCCATCCTCCAAAAAAATCAAAAAGTAAAACATAAGAAGACATCCACAGTGTGAATAGAAAACTGATACAAAATTGGGAAGATGGTGTCAGAGGGGGAACATCAGCCAAATGGTTTTTCTTCAAATAAGGTATCTTAGGTTGCGAATGCAGATTTTCTTGTGTTTCATTTTTTTGCTCTAGGAAAATATGTGTTGAAAAATTATATGGGCTTGTTGATCGCATATTTCTGTAGGTAAAACTTCGCGGAAAAGTTTAATGAAAAATTGCTATAAAACTTCTGGTGTGTTGTGAAAATAATGATTGTTTTTAATATTTGAAGGCAAAATGTGGGTTTTCGCTATTTTAGGAAAATATGTTTCTCAGAATTTAAAAGAAGTTGCTTATTTGCAGAAAGTTTATATATAAATAAGGTTATGTTCTTAATACGCTTTGATTTAGTTTTATTGCTACGAATTATTATTGCTACGAACATGTAGCATAACATTCTAATCACTCTTATTGTAAAATAGAGAGTTATTGACTATTTTATTCTTATAATACACCCTTAAAAAACTTATATAACATTTAGTATATCTTTATTTTCTTTTTGGGCGTTCAATTGTTATTTTTAGATAAATGTACCGAAATTAAGAAATTCGTCCACGTTCCATTTACAAGCATTTTGCTGGTGGACATCATGTTTACAGTTTTTTTATGGATGGTGGATCCAACTGCGGTATATTGTCCATGTTGTCCTTCTCTTATTGTTCCATAAATCACTATCCTGCAAAAAGGATATTAAAAGTAGAAGCACATTTCATTTATAAATTACTTTGATGTTGGCAAAAAAAGGAAAACCAACAACAAAGAACTTCGACTGTGTCAAGTGTAGCAAAATTCCAATTGTACATATAAAATAGTATGACGTCAGCTTATATACAAAGCGAGTAAATCGTTTAAAAATTTTAAATGGTGTATTTAAAATGGAAACCGAAGAAACAATTACAAAATATGTTAAATAACCCATCATTTGACAAATAAAACCAGTAAGGAAAAAGGGGTATATTCAAGAAATGTTATTGTAACAAAGAATTAGAGAAGAGGTATTAGAAATAAGTATATGTTCAGAAAACTTAATAGTGAGAGTTTCACAAGAGTACACTTTCATTCCGCCAAAACCAATATATTTCCGTAACAAGTCTAAGATTGAATGGGGAAAATTTGGGAGATTGATAAAAAAATAGTTTATGAGAATTTACTCTGACGACATAGACAGAAAAGCCAACAAATAATGGAAATAATTGTGAAAGACTTCACAATTATTTTCCATCCGAAGAAAGTTTTTCACTTCGAGAAAGAAAATCAGCCTTCGAAAAACCTGGATGACCCGGAGATTCGAAACAAAGGAAAAGAGGTCCGAAGACTTTATAATAGATCTCGCCGCAAGAAAGATCCTTAACGCATTCTTACGGTTTCCGTACACTCCGAAAGTCTGGCAGGAAGCTAGATTAGTCTTCATACCAAAGCCCGGCAAGGCAAACTACGCAACAACAAAATCATATCGGCCAATCATCCTAACTTCATTCTTATTCAAAACTATGGAACTGGCAGTTGACACCATGATTAAAAGTAACATACCAAACTATACGCTAAAGTTCATACAACACGGAACGTCAGTGGAAACCGCTCTGCAAGAAGTGGTACACCACATTGAAAGCACCTTCGAGAATAAAATATTTGTTATATATTTGTTATGTAGGAAAAATATCCCATAATTGGGCGAGGCCGAATGACCTTAACGTACATGCGGCCAAGACGGAGAATGTCTCTTCACTAGAGAGACAAAAATAGGACAATTTAGAACACAAGCGATAATTCTTTTTAACTCTCCGCGATACTTCTTTTTAACGCTCCTTCAGTGACCGACATTCAAAATTTTAGGTTTCTAGCTCTCCCCGTTACCTAAATCCTTATTGTTCCAAATATAGTGCATTTTCAATTCTATTTACTATAAGTACACGTAAATTCGTAATTTCAAAGTTGTCTTCATAGCTCAATACTACACTTCAAACGTAATCTAAATTCCAAATCTCAGTATTCCAGCTCTATCCATTCAAATCCTAATTAGTACATTTTAGAGTCATAAGTAAGAATTTCTAAAACTACATGAATCTTACACTCTAACAGTAATCTTAATTCCACCAAAGTACGAAGTAAGTACGAATTTACAAAAGTACCTCAATCTTGCTTTCAAATAGTAACCGTAAATCCAAATTTAAGAATTGCAGCTCTATCTGATCACCAAAAACCAAATTGTACCAGATTTTGTACCATTCTGTAAATACTTTTCGTATAAATATATCAATCCTACACTCCCATAGTAACCTAAGTTGCAGATCTCAGGATTCTAGTTCTACCCGTTCACCAAAGAACAAATTGTACCAATTTTAGTGATTTTTATATCGAGTACGAATTTCTAAAAACACCACTGCCATGCACTCCAATACTAACCTTAAGTCCACATTCAAGGATTCCAGCTGTATCCGTTCACCAACATCCAAATTGTACCAAATTTAGCACTATTTATTACTTTTCTTAGATGTAAGTATGATTTTCCAAAACTTCCTCAATTCCAAACTCCAATAGTAATTTTAATCATAAATTTCAGCCCTATTCGTTCACATAAATCTAAATTGCACTATATATAGTATCATTAAGTACTTTCGTACTTATATGTTCGAATTTGCAACACTACCTCAATCCTGTTCTTTAACAGTAATTTTCATTCCAAATACAAGTTTTTCATCGCTATACGTTCACTCAAGTCTAAATTGTAACAAATTTAGTACCATTTAGTACACATAATTACGAATTTTCAAAACTTCTTACACTCCGACACTAATTCTACTTCCATAATTTAGGATTCCCGCCCTATCCGTCCACACAAAACAAATAGTGGCATATTCAGAACCATGTATTGCTTTTTGTGTCCAAAAGTGCGTACATTTTTATTTTAATTCCAAATTTAAGTTTTCCATCTCTATCCGTTCACTCTAATCTAAATTGTACCAAATTTAGTACACATAATTACGAATTTAGTATTAGCTCCATATCTCAATCCTGCACTCTAATAGCAATTTTAATTCCAAATTTGTTACTTATAAATTTCCAAATTAACCATAATCATACACTCTAACAGTAACCTAATTCCTAATTTCAGGCTTCCAACTCTATCCTATCGCCCGAATACAAGTTGTACCAAATTTAGTACCTTTTCGCATTCATATTAGTAAAAATTTTCAAAACTACCTGATACTTGCAAAATTTTCAGAATCCCAGCTTTATTTACCCTTCACACAAATTCCACTTGTACCATATTTAGTACATCTAGTACTATAAAATATCTACATGTATTTCAATGACAATACATATTTATAAACGTCAAAGGTACTTAAATTAATTTGTAGATAGATTTTGTTTAAGTTGTTTCAAATCTCTATATTCATATATATATATATATATATATATATAAAGATTACATGTATGCTCGTGATCGCTAAACTCAAAAACTACTGCATCGATTTTGACCAAATTGTATGTACAGGCACTATATGACGTGAGGAGTGTTTCTTATTCCGACACCAATTCATACATAACCTGTTTTCGTGAAATGTGCGTGGGAGTCAAATGAAAAAAAAAAGATTATAAAATTATTAGATACCGAATTAAGGCAATTTATAGGGTATTTGTTACTACTTTCAAAGTACCTAAAATCAGGACCAAAGATAAGGGGACTTAAAAACGTACAATAATGGCGAGCACTATGGGATGTGAGGAGTGTTTCTGTGTAGTTCGATGTTCATCCGACAGATGGCGAAATATTAAGTTTTTGTCGTGTTTTTTTACACCGTAACTGCACTGATTTTGACTAAATTTTATGAATATTCTCTATGAGGCGTAAGGAGTGTTTAGATAAATTTTTCGTCCGACAGATGACGCGCTATATAGTTTCTTTGCGTTTTGCCCGATTAGAGATTGGGTGCTTAACGTTAAGTATTCCGACACCAATTCATACATAACCTGTATTAGCGAATAGCGCGTGGGAGTCAAATCAAAAAAAAAAGAATAACTTATCAAATTGAAGTAAAAAAAAAACAGTAAAGAAAGTAGTAAAGTCGGGCGGGGCCGACTATATGACACCCTTCACCACTTTGGGTATATTTACAGATGAATCCTAAAATTGTAAATCAATTTAAAGCAAATATCAATCGGACCCCGTTGATTATTTGGATAAATATCTGATAAACATGAGAAGTTTGGTGCTCCATTTACTTAAAATCGGACGAAAATATATATAAAAGCTATATTGATATATAAACCTATTTCATAAAAACTTGTCACAGGTTAGGTTATACAAATTTCAGTATGTTTTGTGCATATCGGCCACATTTCGAGTTCTTGGTACACCATTTACTTAAAATCGGGAGAAAATATATATGTTAGCTCTATCCGAATTTGAACTGAATTCAACCAAACTTTCCGCATGCTAGGTTATATTAACTTCAGTATGTTGTGCGAAATGTTATGTTAATCGACCAAACGTTGGGTCTTTGGTGTACCATTTAACTAAAATCGGACGAAACTATATATGGGAACTATATCTAAATCGGAAAAGATTCCTATAAAATATTGCAAACGTTAGGCAATATAAATTTGAGTACGTTCGGTCTTTTGTGCATCTTTTATTTAAAATTGAATGAAACTATATCTAGGAGCTATATCTAAATCTGAACCGATTTCAACAAAACTTGCCACACATTATGTTATAGTATCTTCAATACGTTGTGCAAAATTTTGTGCCAATTGGGCCCACCTGGAGAGTTTAGTGTAGAATTTATATCCATCTATACTATCTTCAGAACGTTGTGCAAATTGTTGTATCAAATCAGACGAAAATACATATGTAGAAGCTATATGTAAATCTGAACCAATTTCAACGAGACTTGCCAGAGATTAATTTATATTAACTACAGTTCAAACTTTGGGTCTTTAGTGCACAATTTATATAAAATCGGAAGAAAATATATAGAAGCAACATTAAATCCCTTAAATCTGAACTGATTTTCACGAAACTTAACACAAATCATTCAAGACTTTATTCTGTACGCTATACCAAATTTCGTGCAAATAGAAAGATATATGTGGACTTTGGTGCACCATTTACATTAAATCGGACGAAAATATATATGGGAGCTATATCTAAGTCTGAACCGATTTTCAGAAATCTTAAAATACATCATTCTTGGCCTAGTTCATTACCCATGTATAATTTCGTGCAAATCGAAAAATATATAGGGACTTTGGTATACAATTTACATTAAACCGAACGAAAATATGTTTGGGAGCTATATCTAAATCTGAACGGATTTCCAAGAAACTTAACACATATCATTGTAGACTTTATTCAGTACGCTATGCAAAATTTCGGACTATATAGGGACTTTGGTGTACCATTTACCTTAAATATCCAAATATCTAAATCTGAACCGATTTTCAGGAAACTTAGCACACGTCATTCTAGACCTAAATCATTAGGCTGTGTCAAATTTCCTGCAAATCGACAGATATATAGGTACCGTTTACATTAAATCGGACAAATATATATGTGGGAGCTATATCTAAATGTGAACCGATTTTTCCCAATTTCAATAGGGTTCGTCCTTGCGTCGAATAAGTGACGTATGCAAAATTTCATCCAAATCGGATCATAAATGCGGCCTGTACTTTGTTTACAATTTAACCTCGACAGACGGACGGTCCGTCCGTAAATCGACTTAGAAAGTGATTCTATGCATATTCTCAAAAGTAACCATGTATCTATCTCGTTTCCTTTGGCCTCTTACAAACATATGCACAAAGACATAATACCCTGTACTTATAAACATTATTTAAAAAACGTATAATAACTCATCAATTGAGAACGGCGGGACCGATATGACTAAAAATTTCTTTCAGTTATCTGTAATTGACGTGGGAAGGTTTTTATGAAAGAAATTTTTGAGAAAAATACGCGAAAATCTTGAAACACACACATTTTTAAGGAACGGCTGGGACATATACCATAAAGTGGTACTATACCGACAATTTACAAAGAAGTTCCTTACCCTACTTGAAACACCGAATTAAAGGCAATTTATTGGTGTTTGTTGCTACTACTATGCAAAATATGGACCAAAGATAAGGAGGCTTAAAAAGGAGACTATGTTATAAAACCAGCACATGACATATACCTACACTGAATTTGAACGTATTCTAAATAGGGATCGAAACCAGCTATATTTGTGAAAAATGTCAATAGATATACATACGTTGTTATGTTTAGGATATACTAGCTATGGAAGGTATTGTTGAAACTTTTCTTATTTTTGGGAAGTATATTTATATCGAAATTCGAATCCTACATAAAGACAATTGCGCATTAGATGCTCCAAGTGTCTAACTTATATGTGATTTTATTGTTCCTCATATATATTTTTCATAATGTGAAAAATGTATGATGAAAATTTTTTACATTTGTTTCGATATTTTTCGGGATTTTATCTTTGGGAAATGGATACATGACATAAAGGAGGAATTGCAATTATGATCTTAGCAAAACAGCTCCCAATTTAAAAAATGGTTGAAATTTGCCTTCATTTCTTATTTTTATTTTCATAAATATAAATAAATTTGACAAGAAACAATTAATTTTCGACAGCATTGCCATATTGAAATTGCCTAATTCAGTATAAATTCAGTTTGATTTTGTGCATTAACAACACATAAAAATGAGGAAAATGTACAAGTTAATTTGAATTAAGGCTGTTAATGCAAATTAAGGCTGTCGTCTGTCTAGGCTATTATCGTCGTAAGGAAAAAACTATGGTTATTTTTTATTACGGAAATTTGACATAAAATAAATGGTAAATATTTTCGGAAATATATTTTTTCATGAATTCGTTAATTTTTATCAAAACTCAATTGATGCAATTTTGATTCGGCGAAACAACGTTTGCGGGGTCTGCTAGTATATTCATAAATATAAACAAATTTTAATTCCAAATTTCAAAATCTCAGCCCTATCCGGTCACACAAATCTAAATTGCATCATATTTAGTACCATTTAATACTTTACGTATACATACGTACGATTTTTTAAAGCTATCTTAATCCTGTACTCCAAAAGTAGTTCTAATTCCTTTTTTCAGGATTACATCTATATAAGCTCAA
This sequence comes from Musca vetustissima, assembly GCF_032173495.1. Lineage (NCBI taxonomy): Eukaryota > Metazoa > Arthropoda > Insecta > Diptera > Muscidae > Musca > Musca vetustissima. Next base: position 46,853 of record NW_026876173.1, read on the forward strand.
CTAAATTCAAATACAGTAGATATCGGATATGAGCACATCTCATATAAGAAAAAAACGCATATAAGAAAGAAATATCTTATATCCGATAATTCCATATAAGAAAAAAACGCATATAAGAAAGAAATCTCCGGTTTTTTTTGAGTTTCTTATATCCGATATCTACTGTAGTACCAAATTTAGTACCATTTCGTACTTTTTATAGATACAAGTACGAATTTCTTAAACTATTTCCATGCATCGACACTACTATATTCCATATAAAATTTCAAGATTCTAGCTATATATATTTTCAATAAAACATTAATTGGTACGAATCTTAGTTTCAAGTCCAAAAATGCGAAATTAAGAATACGTTTTATTACGTAAATATCATTTACAATCAATCTCATTAAGCTACATACACATATGTAGATATACATTTTGTTGTTCGACAAAAATCAGGTCAAAACAATAATCAATTTGCTTATCTGTACACATAAGATTGTTGCAGTGTCTGCTTCGTTCGGGTATCTGCTATTCTGTAGTATCAACAACAACACAATGCTGCTCATTGTTGTTTCACGAAACAAAACATAAACAACACAATCAACAAATTATAAAGAATAATGGCTGCAACAGTATCATCATCACCACCACCACCACAACAGCAACAATAACAACAGCAATAGTAACAAAACCACTACAACCACACCACCACCACCACCAGAAGTAGCATCACCAGAAGTAGTTATAACCGCCAACAACAGGAAGGACTCTCGAAAGAAGTCAAAAAGATACTGGTGGCATTTTAAATGCATTCTCGCGGCAACATTCATTTCGTCTTCCTTTTGTGTTGACATTGTTGCAATTCAGTGACTTGAAATCATTGTGGCTTGTAGCGTGGTTAACAGAGGTTGTAAATATAACGACCGAACACACACACACGAACACACTCAAATACTCACCCAGTCTGAAGATAGTGCTATAGCGTCGTACATAACACATGCAAAATAAATAAGAATATATCACCAATTACATTTTGGGTGTTGAGTTTTACTGTACTCCATTTCGTAGCCACCCCAAGGAGATGTAGATGCAATTTGCTACCCAGGACAAATAGCTTCATGGAAAACTTAAAGCACACAAATTACTAACAAATGACCATAACAAAATACGTAAAAATGTTCGTTAATTTAAAGATATGTCTTTATTTGAAATGTCGTAAAGTGTTGTGAAAACATGAGGGTATAGATAGGTCAAAATTTGTATACCCTGCACCATAAGGTGGAGTTTATATTAAATTTGTCATTCCCTTTGTAACACCTCGAAATATTCAGCGCACAACCCATAAAGTATATATAATATATTTTTGATCAGAATAAAATTCTATGTCGATTTACGCATGTCGGTTTATCCGTCTATTGAAATCACAATAGAGATCGCAGTATTTACGATCGATGTTTGGTATTCAAATGGGATATATCGTTGCACGGTTTGGTGTAGCGCCCAAAAATTCGGTATTTTGACCATTTTGCACACGTTTACCAATCGAATTGGATTGTTTCTTTGGACAAAATCCGTTTCAGAAAATTTAGTATCCATTTACACATTTCCGTCCGTCCGTCTGTCTGTCTGACTGATGCGCACGAAGGCAGCAACCAATTTCATTCAATCTTTGCACATCTTAATATTTCTTCCAAACTTAAGTTAAGTTCGAAGATGGGGAATATCGGCCCACTCCTTTTGGTACCACCTCACAAAATTGTCAAAATTGTGCTAAAAATTAATTTTAAACCTTGTTTGGTATGTTCAAGATTTGACAATTTTAGATATTTTGATTGTCATGGTGGAGGGTATAAAAAGTTTGGATAGGATTTCTTACGATTTGATGTAAATCACACAATTTTTTCTGAACGACAGGAACCAAATACCCAAAGATTGTTCGAATGTGACGAAATTTTGCACATCGTACCGAATTGTGTCTAGAACGGCATGTATTTTAGAGATAGATATTTGTTATTTTTCAAAAGCAATTTCGATTAGTTCAAGATTTGATGTTTATGCATATATACATTTTTCTATAAAATATGTAAAACCAGTAAGGAAAGTAGTAAAGTCGGACTGGGCCTACTATATGACACCCTCCATCAATTTGGGTATATTCTATGTGATATGATATTTATCTATAGGTGAACCGACTAACACACCCATGCCTTTCTGCATCCTACAACTTCTTACACCCTATTTCCGAGTTTCTGTTTTCAAATAGATTTAGAATGGATAGTTTTACGATACTTTAAAGACGTGGGTAAATACCTGAGTTTTTACCCAAAAATTGGTTATAAACTCATTAACTGCCGAACCACTTGACATTTCGCATACCAGTATTTGTATTGATATAAAAAGCATCTGAGCAAAATTTTGACCGCCTATGTCAAGTGGTTCGGCAGTTAATGAGTTTATACCCAATTTTTGGGTAAACACCAACAAATTCGCTCGCGAATGATTCAAAATACATTATTTTCGTTTTGTGATCATTTTAAGAATGAACTTATGACGATAAATTCTTTACCAAACGAACATTCGCCAAAGAATGTTCGCACACACATAAATACCCACAAATGGGTATTTACCCAATTTACCGGGTATATAACCTTTGGATATTTATCCACTGCCCATCTCTAAGGCTGACGTCAGAGTGCAAGCGAGAAGCGATGCGATACTACATGCTATAATAGTTCATACTACTTCAATGCTATAGTATGTCAGAGTGAGTGCTAGAGAGAGCAAAGCGTGTTGTTGGTTTACATCGCCTATTTCTATTGTAAATTGGTGTTTATTGACTCAAGAAGGATTCAGACGAAGAATTTTCCATATCGCAAAATATGTTCAAAGTAAATTTTAAAAGAAAATTCATGAAATGAACAAATATTTCTGCATCGATTTTTCCTTATATTTTCCAAATTATTTTAATATTTTTTAACTAAATGTGGACTTGAGTTCACAAAAATCCCGACAGATTGATCCATGCCATTAAAATTTGATAAGATGCAAAAGAACGATGCCAAAAAACGATCAATAACGGTAAATAAGAATAATAAACAAAGAAACTCAAACAGAGCCAAAGCGAGTTCTTTGTCTCGCTTGTAGCATAGCGTCGTCTAGCGGCATATCATAGCATCGCTTCTCGCGCGCACTCTGACGTCAGCCTAAGAATGAGACTAATCGATTTAAAGCAAACCTGATACACGCTATTCAGTATGCCGCACTGTTCAAAATTTATTCCCAATCAAAAACCCTCTAGTATCGATTTAATACGTCGTGAAAAAAGTCGTGTGAAACGGACATTACATTAGGAGTATGGCGCACTATTTGCCTAATTTCAACGACACTTGCAAAAGATTAATTTATGTTAACTTCAGTTTCGAGTGCACAATTTACTTTCATCACGAAATTTGCTATGCTAAATTTCGTCCAAATCCAAAGATATACTAGAACTTTGGAATGTCGTTTCCTTTTGCCTGTTACAAACATATGCACAGAGACATAATACCCTATACAGTGCGGTACAGGGTATTATGTTGTAGTTGAATTTAATTAATTTTTTTATACCCTTCACCACACTGTGGTACTGAGCATTGTGTCTTTATGCATATGTTTGTAACAGGCAAAAGGAAACGAGATAGACACATGGTTCCTTTTGAGAATATGCATAGAATCACTTTCCAAGTCGATTTATGCATGTCCGTCCGTCCGTCTGTCTGTCCATGTTAAATTATAATCAAAGTACAGGTCGCATTTATGCTCCGAATTGGATGAAATTTGGCACCCGTCCCTTTTTTGGCCTAAGGACGAACCCTATTGAAATTGGGAAAAATCTGTTTAGATGTAGCTCCCATATATATATTTAACCGATTTAATGTAAACGGTCCCTATATATCTTTCGATTTGCACGAAATTTGGTACAGCCTAATCATTTACGTCTAGAATGATGTGTGACAAGTTTGGTTAAAATCGGTCATGATTTAGATATAGCTCACATATATAGTTTCGTCCGATTTCATGTAAATGGTGCCCAAAGTCCCTAAATATCTTTCGATTTGCACGTAATTTGACATAACGTACTGAATTGAGCCTAGAATGATGTCTGGCAAGTTTCGAGAAAATTGGTCCAGATTTCTATATAGCTCCCATCAGGGACGTACGCAGGGGGGAGCCCTGGGGGCCCGCCCCCCCCCCCCCTCCCGAAATGAATTTTTTTCACAGTAAATTTATGTTTGCAACAGCGAATTTTTCATTTTGTTTGTTTGAAATCGCTTAATACTTGGATAGAGCTTCCATATATATTTTCGCCTGATTTCAAGTAAATTGGGCATCAAACTCCTCATGTTAGTCAGATTGACATCAAATTTTGCACAACGCACAAAATTAAGCATAGAATTACGTAGTTGCGTTTTCTTGAAGTACAGACATAGCCCAACGGATGACCTATTTATATTTGTTTGAAGTCGATTGACATACTTTTGTCCCATTGTAACAAACGAATGACATGTTTATGGATCGATCTAGGTTGATTCACATTTAGATAAATATCATATATTTTAATTCATCCAATTTCATGTTAATAGTCCTGTTTAATATACTCATAGTGGTGAAGGGTATCATATAGTCGGCCCCGTCCGACATTACTACTTTCCTTACTATTGTTTTTTTTTTTTTTTTTTTGATGTCATCTATTTTCATTGTATTCATTGTATCTATTGTATCATTTAATCATGTTTATAGTGATGACATAATAACAAAAGTTTTTTTACGACCATAATAATCTTGAACTTTAAGCCTTTCTTCATACATCCCCATATATAAATATTTGTTATTAATTTATATTATTTTTTATTTATAGAGCCATAAAATGTTTTGTGAAACTGAGGATTTGTTCCCTTTATTATAGTTATTAAATTAACTTTTGTAATTACAATAAAAAATTTAAGGATTTATGTATGTTATTATATGTGCCATTAACTACATCTAGACATTGGGGACAATAAAACATAAGGAAGTCTATAGGTTTTTTTATTATTAATCAGCAAAAACATTGTTTAATATATGTGAATCCACTAACATCAATCCATACACATGCCATTCTGCAACCTATGCTAAATTTCATTTCATTCGGACAGATTTAGAGTCGATTGCGTACAATGGGACAAATTTATGTAAATCGATTTAAAGCAAACTTGACACAGGCTATTCAGTATGCTGCATCTCAATCAGACATATCTAAATCTAAACCGGTTTTCACAAAACTTAGCACACGTCATTCTAGGCTTAGTTCAATACGCCATGCCAAATTTCGAGCAAATCGAAATATATATAGGAACTTTGGTGCACCACGACCGAATGATGTATGGATCTTCAAATCCAGGTTTACATGTAGCTCCCATACATACGACCATCAATTATTGGTTTCTAAAATCGATTTATGAGGCCATTTTTATAGATTTTTGTTAAATTGCAAAATAAATGATATGCAATTTCCCACTTCCACGAGAAAAGGCCAATTTAGTAGGGTTTTCCTTTCGTTATATTTTCATTATCCAAATTTGCACTTGCCATCTTTATACCGGGTTCTTATGGCTGTTATTTCTTTCAGTGAAAACTAATTGGAAGTAATTGAATGGAATGCTAATTTTACAACAACATCAACAATGATAATGGCCAAAAATGATAATAGAATGATGGCAAGACGCACAAAATCTAACTAACATGGAAATTGCCTTAACAACAACAACGGAAATGGAAACATAAACCAACAAAATAACGAAACAATCTCCAAGTAATTTAAATTCCATTATCATTATTTGTTGTTCTTTTTTCATTCGTCTCTCTGTCTCTCTCTTTAATGAAAACAAAAAATAATGCCATATAGTTGAAAAAAATCTCCTCCTCCCCACCGTAGATTGACGGGCAAAAGCAATGGAAATTGAAGAGAAGCCGAAAAAACCAAAACCCCATGAATGGTAAATGGGAAAAGCTGTGGCAAGGAATTTCTTTAATGAAAGGTTGAAAGTGCCAGAAAAACACTTAAACCCAAATCAAAACGAAACTCAACGACAATGTTACCTCCCTATAACCACAAAACAGAATTTGACAAGAAAAAAAATATTGAGGATACTATGAGAGGAAATGTGTTAATCTTTAATTGAAAAAAATTCTACCGCGATAGCAGAATTTGCAAATATCCATTTAAAATTTAAAGTTAAGTCGTCGAATAGCCGTTTTTGATACTTGCCGAAATATACAGTTGTGTTCATAAAAATAGTAGTGCATGATCAATCTAAAATTGTCATTCAAACAACCAAATACGGCCATTGGTACACAACTTTTGAAGAATGGAATCTAAAGATCAAGAAAGCGAATAAAGTACCCAGTCGCGACAGGTTCCAGACAGTATGTTCGTCGTCCCCTAAACACAGAATACCAATCTCTATACACAGTAAAAACTGTAAAGCATGTAGGGTTGAATGGTTTGGGCCTGGTTGTCATATTATGGCGTAGATCCAATCCATATGCTTAATGGTATAATAGTTACAACAGTATACGTCGGTATCCTAAAAAATATTATACTACCATATGCAGTTAGGAAATGTCCATTAAATAGACATTTCAACAGGATAATGATTCTAAACATAACAGCAATCTCTCAAAGGACTGCCACGACCTGCGCATTCACTGGATCTTAATCCGATAAAACAATTATTGACAAATGTAAAACGATGCGTAGCCAATGCCAAACTAAAACAAAAGCGGATCTATGAGATGTAGTTCAAGAAACATGGGCCCATATACCAGCGATGCACGGACCTTATCTACTATATCCGTGCCGTTGCTAGGTTGTAATTTAAAACAAGGGATTTAAAACAAAATATTAAACAAGACAGAGTTATACGTGTAACAAACTATTGTTTTTATCCAACATTTTGTGTTATTTACTTTTTAGACTATTTTCTTTTTTTATTATTATTTTTTTTTAATTATAAAAAGAAATAAAACTGTTTATTTGCATTATTAAATTAGAAAAAAAATAATTGTTTCTAACCAATTTTAAAGTTCAGTACTTACAAGCCAACTGCACTACTATTTTAATGAACACGGCGATTTTATTTTGAAAATGTCATTATTATGCCAGTACTGGAGTAAAATATAACTAACTAGCATGGCCGGCAAACGTTGCTTTGTCGTATCAAAATTGCATCACTTTAAGTTTGGTAAAAATTTACGATTTAGTTTATGTCAAATTCCCGCATTAAAAAAATCGCATAATATTTTCCTCACGACGGAGGATACCCCAATATTTTAAATAATATTGTTATTGTTTATCAATTGGTCGAACTTATTCAACCAAACAATTTACAGGAGAGGGTCAAGTTTTGATCTAACTACCCTTTTCTCAAAATATAATTTATTATCGATGGCGTTATTACTTATCCTTTTTTGATCACATATGATTCATATGTCCCACTGCAATTAAAAAAAAAACGTAGGAAAATTTGAGTCAAATTGGTGCAGTCGTTCTCAATGGAAACATTTTTCACATCATGAAAACCAGTAAGGAAAGTAGTAAAGTCGGACGGGGCCGACTATGTGTTACCCTTCACCACTTTGTGTATATTCAGCAGTTGAATCCTAACAGACTTTGCATTCTTAAAGGACCAGTAAAATGCAATTGGATACTAAATACTAAATTTTGTATTTCTTCAGATATGGAAGCTATATCTAAATCTGAACCGATTTCAGGAAACTTAACCCATTCGTTGCCATTGTACCTGCTTGAGAACGAAAAAACAGAAATATTCGAATAATCGTAAATTGTAGCAGACGAGATTTTTGTCAAAGTTTGTTTTGCAATAACACAATACACACTGTGCTTAACAAAAGCAAGTAAACAAAGTATTAAAAAATACCGTGTAGTGTACTCGCTTGAGTACAATGCCTAGTGATGTGTGCATTTTCCTTAGATTTATCATTGCATTGAAATGGTATTTGTAACCATTAAAACTTCAAGATTTTATGGTAGACGTTTTAAAAAGTTGGACAGAGCTTTAGATTTCCTTGAAAATTGCCGAAACCGTACCAATTTTGATATTGCTATTATTCCACCTGATCCGGGTTGTGTTACTGATGAAAACGAAGGTCTCGGTCAGAATAGTGACAGTAACGTTATGCCAGCAGATGTTCCAGGGGAAATTGAAATATTTTTTAGTAGCGATAGTGAAGACGATATACCACTTGAATAGCTAAGACACAAAATAAAGTCTTCAAAACAAAATGGATATGTGAGCGATGTGACGTGGCACTTTGTGTGGAAAATGAGTGTTTCAAAAATGTTCACACTCTCAAATAATGAGCATGTATTAGGCCATTGTACCCGCTTCTATATATTTTTGGTTTCTCTTCTCATACTTTTTATGTTCCTTGTGTTTGTCTTAATTAAAATAAATAAATGAATTTAAAGATTTTGAGTTTTAAATGGTTAACAATGGGTTAATGGGTTAACACACATCATTCTAGACCTAATTAATTACGCTGTGCCAAATTTCGTGCAAATCGAAAGATATATAGGGACTTTGGTGCACCATTTACATTAAATCGTACGAAAATATATATGAGAGCTATATCTAAATCTGAACCGATTTTCAGGAAACTTAACACACATCATTCTATACCTAATACATTACGCTATGCCAAATTTCGTGCAAATCGAAATATATATGGGGACTATGGTGCACCATTTACATTAAATCGGACGAAAATATATAGGGGCTATATCTACATCTGAACCGATTTTCAGGAAACTTAACACACATCATTCTATACCTAATACATTACGCTATGCCAAAATTCGTGGAAATCGAAAGTTTTTCAGAGACGTTGGTGCACCATTCACCTAAAATCGGGCGAAATTATATATGGGAGCTATATCTAAATCTGAAGCGATTTTCACGAAACTTAGCACCCATCATTCTGGACATAATTCAGTACGTTATGTCAAAATTCGTGCAAATCGAAAGATTTTCAGGGACTTCGATGCACTATTTACATTAAATCGGTCGAAAATATATATTTGGAAGCTATATCTAAATCTGAACCGATTTTCACGAAACTTAGCACACATCATTTTGGACATAATACAGTACGCTATGCCAAAATTCGTGCAAATCGAAAGTTCTTTAGGGACTTTGGTGCACCATTTACCAAAATTCGGACAAAAATATATATGGGAGCTATATCTAAATCTGAACCGATCTTTCCCAATTTCAATAGGGTTCGTCCTTGGGCCCAATAAATGAGCTGTGCCAAATTTCAGCCAAATCGGATTATAAATGCGATCTGTACTTTGTTTACAATTTAACATCAACAGACAGACGGACGGACATAAATCGACTTAGAAAGTGATTCTATGCATATTATCAAAAGGAACCATGTGTTTATCTCGTTTATTTTTGCCTGTTACAAACATATGCACAAAGACATAATACCCTGTACCACAGTATGGTGAAGGGTATAAACATTTGCATATATTAGTGTGGACAGCCCTGTCCTAAACATAACAACGTATGTATATGTATTGACATTTTTGCACAAATATAGCTGGTTTCGATTCCTATTTAGAATACGTTCAAGTTTCACCCAATGATTCAGATATCGTTTGGGGTATATACCATGTGTTGGTTTTATAACATAGAAAAACACTAAAATACTAAAGATTGCGCCATCTTTCGCATGAATTTCAAACTTCACAAAAACACTCCTAACGCCCCATAGAGCATGTATATACAATTTTGTCCACATCGGTGCAGTAATCGGTCAAGATATTTCTTATTTTCCTGCTTGCTTTTTGGTCGAAAATAGGCGATCTTCCAAAAATAATTTTCCTGGGTCCACCATTTTGAGTTTGGTCTTCCCACAGCATCCTTTGATGTTCTTCGTTTTCATTCGCACACCCTCTTGTCACTTAAATCATATATATATATTCGCTCCCCCAAGGCGGATGTTCGGTACTTACTTTTGCCAACATTTAGTTGACTAACTGTAAATTTACAGAAACTTTATTTGTTAAACATTTTCGGTAAAACTCTTTTCCTATTTTTTATTTTCAATAATTTCGGTCTTATTTTTACGCTGTGAATATATTGTTATACCAATTGAATCAATTGTACGGTTATAAAGACGATTCGTATGATACAAATTAACAACAATGACTGTACTACGAACTAATTTAGGTCACCACAAAAAAAAGAATCTTTTGTTTGTACTTTATTACAAGTGGCTGGCAATTGAAAGAAAATGACAAACATAAAAATTCAAAAGACTGAAACACTCAGACGCTTACAATAATGGAGCATAATGGATTCCTTGTTCGGACAATGGACAAACATAAAAGTCAATCAGTGAAAATAATGTCCAAGAATTAAAGAAACAAAATAAATCGACAATGAATAAAGGAAATGAAAAAAAAACAACAATAAACATGTTCTTTTCCTGTTGTTGGTACGAAAAATAAATTTTCAAATTAATGTATATACAATTAATATTTATCATTAAACAATCATCTTTGTTTTAAATACGTTACTTCAAAATCTTTTCATTGGCTTCATCTGAATTTGACTTCAAAACTAAGTGCATCAAAATAAAGAATATATAAAAATATTTTTTCTTTTTTATCCACTTCTCAACAGAATTTTAATTAACTTCGTGTTCTATTTAATTTTTTTTTGTTAAACTGGATCCAATTACTTCACTTCGACATACAACTAAAAATAGCCATGGTGCCTAGCCATAGTCATTTTCTCCCCTTGTTATAAATCTTTTACAATTTTACATCATTCAGTGCGAAAATAAAATGCCTAAAGCATAAAATCATAACATTATTTATAATAGAAATTTAAAGCTTTATTGCACATTCCTTGAGGCCGTGCACGAGTATACGAATTAAGCCCATTTTCGACTAGTGTAAAATTTCCATTTTTCTATTTTCCATGAAGTCTATGTAGTTGTGTGTTGTTTGCACACACATGTTTCAATGAACTCTGACACAGTCATATGAGGATATCTTACATTTTACTTTGTGAAAATAATTTAGATCATAATCTAGTATGGGCCAATCCACAACAAAAATAACACAGTGACACATTTTTCAACTTTAAAATCTTGAACCAATCGAGACCCCCAAAATCTTGAAGCTTGTGATGGTGGAAGAAAATACCTAGCTGGGTTTTGCATTATTAGCTAAGGTTTTTTTAAATTCATTTTTAAAATATTCGACTGGGGCGGATTTTAGCACAATTTTTGAATAATACGTACTTATTATTGAGTCTATATCTCGTGAACTATTCGAAATATTGCTTTTCTCTCTTAAGCAATATTTTTCCTCTTAATTAGATCTAAAATTTTTCTCTTGAGATAAAACCAATAAAACAACACCATCATACTGAAAATAGCACAACTGCAAAAAATTAAAATTTAGACATACTTTTTCCATGTTTTTCACACTTTTTTCAGAAACTGCTACTGACTCGGCCAAACAGTATATGACAAGAAGATAGCCAATAGCAAATCAAACAACTTTTCTTAAAACCCCGATTTCATTGGTTGACTCCTTCACATAGTTATAGCCTCACAAATTCATCAAGATGAACCAAAGAAATTCACTCCCAATTGTATGTTTATAGAAATAAAAATTGCTATGCTTGTTTCAATAAATAGGTACAAAATTGAAGTAAAAATTAAACATGGAAAAAGTATGTCGAAATTTTAATTTTTTTGCAGTTGTGCTATTTTCAGTATGATGGTGTTGTTTCATTGATTTTATCTCAAGAGAAAATTTTTAGATCTAATTAAGAGGAAAAATATTGCTTAAGAGAGAAAAGCAATATTTCAAATAGTTCACGAGATATAGACTCAATAATACGTACGTATTATTTGAAAATTGTGCGTATTTTAAAAATTAATTTAAAAAAAACCTTAGCTAATAATGCTAAACCCAGCTAGGGATTTTCTTCCACCATCACAAGCTTCAAGATTTTGGGGGTCTCGATTGGTTCAAGATTTTAGTGCTGCACAGTGTAATACGTGTCCAGCAATATCTATACAAGTTCTTTTTAGTAGCTTACAGAATAATTACCGGCTTTTATATGCATATGTTCACATTCAAAATGACACAAGTTACACTCATAGGGAATATATAAATCGTTTTCAACAAAACGAAGGTATCGAAAAATTGGGTGCCGCATTTGTTAACAGTCCATCAAAAACGCATAAGAACGAACATTTCTCAAGCTGGTTTGGATCGTTCTAAGCAAAATAAAATGGATTGTATGCGTTGTTTCATAACTATTGATGAGACATGGATCCACTATACTCCAGAGACAAAAGAATAATCCAAACAATGGACTGAAGCTGGGGGAAGTGCCCCAAATAAGACAAAAAACAATTCAATTGACTGGCAACGTTTTTTAGGGAATTTTAAGGTATTTTATTGATTGACTATCTGCAAAAGGGTAAAACAATATATTCAGAGTACTATTACAACCTTTTGGAGAAAAATTCGAGAAAAAGGTCCTGGCTTACAACACAAAAATATAATTGTTCACCAAGACAACGCGCCAGCGCACAAGAGTGTTTTAACAATGGCTAAAATCAACGAATTGGCCACCCACCTTATTCTCCTGATTTAGCTCCCAGTGACTTTTACTTGTTCCCAAATCTAAACAAATCCTTGCTGGCAAGCGTTTTACTACAAATGAAGATGCAATTACAGTAATAAAGCACTATTTTTAAGACCTTGAGGAAAACTATTTTAATAAAGGGATAGAATTACTAGAAAAGCGTTGGACATGGAAATGTATTGAAGTTTCAGGAGATTATATTTGAATAATAAAAATATTTTTGAAAAACGAACTTTTCTCTTTCATTGATAGGCTAAGAAGTTTCCGAACCGCTCTCGTAGTTGTACTTAAACCAGTAAGAAAAGTAGTAAAGGCGGACTGGGCCGACTATATGATACCCTTCACCACTTTGGGTATATTTCACATATGTATCCTAACAGACGACGCGTTTTGCCAGAGGCTTATTTATATAACATTAGTACGTTGTGTCAATCGGCCTTGCTAAGGATCTTTTCACGAAACTTAGCAACATCATTCTAGACTTAATTCAGTACCCTATACCAAAATTCGTGCAAATCGAAAGATATATAGGGTCTTTGGTGCACCAATTACCTTAAATGGGATGAAAATACATATGAGAGCTATATCTAAATCTGAACCGATTTTCACGAAACTCGGCAGACATCATTCTGGATCTTATTCATAACTCTGTGCCAAGTTTCGTGCACATCAAAAGATTTCCAGGGACTTTAGTGGACTATTTACCTAAAATCGGCAAAGCTATATATGGGAGCTATATCTAAATTTGAACCGATTTTCACCAAACTTTTCACACATCATTCTATACTTAATCTAGTACGCTGTGCCAAATTTCATGCAAATCGAAAGATTTCCAGGGACTTTAGTGGTATATTTACCGAAAATCGGGCGAAGCTTTATATGAGAGCTATATCTAAATCTGAACCGATTTCTCAAAACTTTTCACACATCATTCTAGACTTAATTCAGTACAATATGCCAAAATTCGTGCATATCAAAAGATTTCCAGGGACTTTAGTGGACTATTTACCTAAAATCGGGCGAAGCTTTATATGGGAGCTATATCAAAATCTGAACCGATTTTCGCTAAACTTTGCACACATCATTCGTTACCTTATTCATTACGCTGTGCCAAATTTCGTGCAAATCGAAACATATATAGGTACTTTGGTGCACCATTTTCATGAATTCGGACGAAAATATATATGGGAGCTATATCTAAATCTGAACCGAATTTAATAAAACTTGGCATACCTTAGTATAGACTTAATTCAGTACTTTGTGCAAAATGTTTTCCTAATCGGACAAATATTGGAAGTTTAATGCTTCATTCACATAAAATTGGACGAAACTATACATGGGAGCTATATCGAAATCTGAATCGATTTCAACAAAACTTCGTATAGAGTAGTATAGACCTAATTCAGTACACTGTGCAAAATATTGTCTCTATCGGATAAATATTGGGAGTTTGGTGCATCATTCATATAATATCGGACGAAAATATATATGGGAGCCATATCTAAATCTGATCGGATTTCAACAAAATTTCGCATACATCAATATGGACCTAATTCAGTACGTAAATAAATGCGACCTGTACTTTGCTGACAAAAATACATGGACGGATGGACAGACGGACATGCAAAAATCGACTCAGAAAATCTATTACGATACGTTTTGCCTGTTACAAATATTTGCACAAAGACATAATATCCTGTACCACAGTGTGGTGAAGGGTATAAAAATGCTAAATAAAAACATTGAAGTGAGTAGTGTGCATTTTTATTACAAATTTGTTGATTATCTAGAAGGCACGTTGAATGCCGGAGGCTGGGATATGATAAATTCAGATACAGCTTTAATTTTCTTAAGAAAATTTCTATTTTGTGAAAGAGGTAGCAGATAGAGGTGATCGATATTAACATGTGCGAAATAGTTATTTGTCCTATTAAGTGTCATCAACTGTACTGACAATTAAACCAGTTTCGTAATTCCGCTAAAATCCTTCTCTCCATTTTCATGCTTTGTTGATAAAAATTTTTGACATCATACTTTTTATACCATCCACCATAGTATGGAGGGTATATTAATTTTGTCATTCCGTTTGTAACTCATCGAAATATTCATTTCCGACCCTATAAAGTATATATATTCTTAATCAGGGTAAAATTCTAAGACGATCTAGCCATTTCCGTCTGTCTGTTGTAATCACTCTAGCGTCTAAACGAATAGAGATAGATAGCCAAAATTTTGCATAGAGTCGTCTTTTGTCTGCAGGCAGGTCAAGTTCGAAGATGGGCTTTATCAGTCCACGTTTAGGCATAGCTCCCATATAAGGGTACCCTCCAAAATAAGAAGCTTATTTTCTTCTTGTGCCATCCAATGTTGCGATGAGTGCAATTGTTAAATTCGTTAATATTTATTAGAAATCTGCTTGTTAAATTTACAATTAGTTCGTCCAAATATGAGTCAAACAATGTAGTTCTATAAAAAGATTTGGAGTTCGAACTCATTACATTTGGCCTGTATAAACC
Source organism: Musca vetustissima (assembly GCF_032173495.1). NCBI lineage: Eukaryota > Metazoa > Arthropoda > Insecta > Diptera > Muscidae > Musca > Musca vetustissima. Next base: position 62,076 of record NW_026876173.1, read on the forward strand.
CTTCTTGGCACTGGAACTTCTATCCCAAATTAGCTGGCAATAATTTTTGGTTCCATCTATATTTTGTAGAACTCCTAGTCACCATTTTGTCGTATAGCATTTAACTTATCAACTACTAAATGAATGTGATTATATGCTTTGACAGTTTGAAGAAACTTATCTTTAATTAAAATAAATCATTTAATCTCATCATTTTCCCATATTTCTTCCGTTTGTTCATTCAAGAAGCCTTACATGTTCTGTACGTTTTGAGACATCTTTCATTCTCGGTATACAGACCTGAATCCTCATCACCGCGCCTTTGTGGTATTCCATTTGTTTCGTGGGCGGTAAAGCATTCAATAGCCCCGGGCACCCTGTGAAACCTTTCCATAAACCTATGACAGGCGTATTTCCCGACGATAACACGGAAGGAGACTGCGTATAACCTCCTTCTTCTCATATAAGGCCAATTAGGTGTCCTTGTTAGCGCCCAGGAGCTGCCGCATAGTGAATTGCTGCAACTAATAGTCGCTTGCACAGACGACTTGAAAATGTTGTTGAACGTTACATTGGGGTAATTGGTAATCGGAATCGGTTCTCCAACCAGGTTCATGTTCGACTGCTGGAAAACTGCTTCTCATCGATGAAAGATGTAACGCCTCAAATGTTTGCAACTGTCGACCTCGCATGCTATCCATACAAGGCTTCAGTAGGGGGCCTGAGGGTTGATGTTTAATATATAATGATTTGGGAACCGAAGTCTATAGCATCCAAAAAATTCTATCTATGATATTATTTTTCGTTGTAGGTCACATGAAGTATTTTAATGATTTTTAGATCATTTTCCCACACTTTTGGCTGTAATGTGAAATTTTTGCTTCTTATTTGGTAGGAAATCCCATTTTGCTGTAGTCCCACCTGGTGTAACCCATAGGAGTTGCTAACTAAATTTGCCGTATAGTATGAATATGTACGAATATATACTTAAGTATGTAGACTAGGGTTATGAATATTTGCATTTTTTCTCAAAAATTATGTTGCTGATCAGGAATGACTAAAATAATTAGTTATTAATTGTATACCACGAAAAGCCACATAACTTTTGCACAAAATCAGACATTGGTCATTGGAATTGGCGTATTTTGAATCGATTTTATTTTCATTGTATGGGTCACGGAAATCCTTTATGATTTTTACAATTTAAAACGTGCCCTTGTATTTAATTGTATATTTGATTACAATGACACCAAAACATGTTTAAACATTCTTGAATTTAAAAGAAAAATTGCCATGATTTTATGGGTGAGTTTTTTCATAGAAACGCCAAACCATACGAAGTTACAAAAATCGTAGCTCTAATGTACACATATTCGTACGAAAATGTTAACACACAATCACCATCTGATAAGGATGTTATATTTAAAATTGACATAAAAACAACACTTCTTTCGGATTACATCCCCTCTTTTAATATTTTTGTACAGAAATATGTTCATATGTACAAACATACATACATATGTATGTACACGCACGTATATTCAAATAGAAATTCAAAAGAGATGTTAACTCTATTCACATGGTTCGTCGCAACACTTTGAAAGCATAGGCAAATTTCCTACTTCTATTCTGGAGAAGGCTGAGGATGCGAGCAACGTGCGCAGAAAAAGCTAAACAAATATTTGATTTATGATTAACTTTTACGTTTAATTTTTTTCTCCTTTCTTCTTTTATGTCAGTTGACTATGAACATCTGCATTAGGGAGCTATTGATGTACACATAATATCTTTGTATTTCGTTGTATAATATGTAGGATACAACATATTTGTTCATTAATATGCAAAAATATCTCTTTTTCTTGCCTTCTATTATTTTTGGAGTTGAAGTGACAGTCGTCGGCATCAGCTTTTCTTAAAAATTAGATTATTTAAACCTTAAAGAAACTATACGCATTATTTTTAGAACAGACATAGATGTACACGTGAACTTGACAGTTTTTAATCAAATGACAGTTACGTTGAAAATGAATGTATGTATATTGATATATGTATATATTAAATAAGTATGCATGTGAAAGTTTCAAACCAGTAAGGAAAGTAGTAAAGTCGGACTGGGCCGATTTTCAGGAAACTTAACACACATTATACTATACCTAATTCATTACGCTGTGTCAAATTTCGCGCAAATCGAAAGATATATAGGGCCTTTGGTGCACCATTTACATAAAATCGGACAAAACTATATATGGGAGCTACATCTAAATCTGAACCGATTTTCAATAAACTTAACACACTCATTCTAGACCTAATTCAATATGCTATGCCAAATTTCATTCAAATCGAAAGATATATATATGTATTAACATAATATTAAAGAAATATATTTTGTGCCAAATTTTGTGGAAATCGTTTAAGATAAATAGGGGCCTTTTACAGCAAAGACACGCTTGTTAGAAATATATATATATATATATATATATCTAATTATTCTCAATTTACCATTTTTCAGAGAAACTTAACACACATCATTCATGACCAATCACCAACGGTGTGCCAAATTTCGGTGCAAATCGAAGCAATGTTTGACGTGTGTGGTACGGTGTACACGCCGATTTGGCGGTGCGCACACCGATCGAAAGAAATTAAAAAAATTTAATTTTTCGTTGTGCGACGCGCACATGTTTACGTCTGTGGCCTGGAGTGTGGATATTTTCTCATTTTTTGTGTAATTTCGTGGAGTGCGGATCAGTGAACAATGTCAAACATGTGCAAAAAATGTTTTGGAAGATTTTTTTTGATATTTTTTTACACATACACTAAAGTGTGGGAAATAAAAATATTTTTTCCAGAATAAAATATAAGTATTTAGTAAATTTATATTAAATAAAAATATTTGATCTTTCTCCGTCCATCTTCACGCTTCAAAAATAAATATGAAATGAAGTTTTGTGGATCCGTTTGACGTGTGTGGGCTAGAAGCTTCACACCGATTGAACGCACATGTTTGACGTGTGTGGCCCACTTTAGTCTCGATGTTTCCAATTGTTTCATAAATTTGATTTTGACTCATTCAGTTTTCAAAATTTAAATGAAAATACCTTCCTTCGAAATGTACCCATATCATGTGTTCATTGGCAAGACCTGCTGAATAATTAATATTTATAGATATTTTGAAGTTCCCTATCTTTAAAACTTAAAAATATAATTTGTAACATCCATGGTTAGATTTATTATATCAATGAGCAGCTTTAGAAAATATATTTTGTTTAATTTATTTTGAATATGACAATCGACATACACACAATTTTACGGAATTGATTTTTCATTTTATTTGAAATGCCATTATCAATTTCTCAAATGAGACTACTTTGTATAATTATATTATGATGCGCATCGATTATGTTTTATAATAAATCATCAATTAATAGTCGTTTATTTCGTAATTTCTTTGTATCCAATGACATAGGTAGGTAGGCTATGTAAACCTTATGTTATGCCTTCACCTACTTCGTTTCGTTTTAGTGTGTACACAAACCATTCTCTAGCATAGCCAGATCATTGCCACTTTACATACAGTACTAATGTCAGGAATGTGGCAACACCAAATAATGGCGTTCGCAAAAATGACAGCTGCTGACATATAAACAAACTTCAAACTATTTGAAATAGGAAGCGCAAACTAACGGCACGCTCAGCCGCTGCTCTAAGTTAAATTGTGTATTTTTTGTTTTAATTGTTATTTGTAATCAAAGAAAAAAGGAATTCAATTAATTTGTTGTGCACAGTGCTCGGCGGTGAATGGAATTTGTGTAACATTGCCATAGAACCAGACCGAACAACAGTGCAGCAGTTGTGAACAGAAAAGGAAAAAAGTTTTTTGTTTTGTTCGTCGTTCAATTGTGAATTGTAATTAAAAATTCCTGTCCCTTTTTGTTGTTTGTGTTTTGTCATATTTTTCTGTCTGTCCTGTTGTGAGAGTGTGTGAAACGAACACCTGAGCGCTGCCGCCTTAGAAGCAAAAAAAAATCGAATATGAGTGCATTCGAGGTATTTGGAGTGAATTCAATTGGAAGTGGATGTATTAGTTTTGGATTAATTTTTGCTTTTCATCTTCTCCCCCTATCTATCGTAGGTTAAGGTGACACCAACGCGATGTAAAAACAAACGATTGGCTGAATCTCGCGAACCCACTGAAGTGGTAATGGCGCCATTTTCCGGCAAATCCATTGTTCTCTTCGAAGGTGTTCCCGTTACAAAAACGGCAAGAAGAATTCTGCGCATAATAAATCCATCTGAGACTGATATTGAGGTAAGGACGCACACCTTAGAGAAACAAAGAACTCAGGAATTGTGTGTGCAAGGGAGAATGTGAAAAAAACAAACAGCAAAAAAAATGGCAAACGCCAGACAGATGAGCCAGCATTCCATTATTATCCATCGGACTAAATGCAAACACATACATGTACACACAGTATGTGTGGTCATATAAACATTACCCTTCCACATCGGAATTATGCCTTCATTAACTTGAATGCTGCACACAGATGCATGTACACACATAATGCAAAATTTGTATTCAAGTCTCACATCCATGCCCACAACCATTTTGGGTTTACTCAAGCAAATGCAAAAAAGGACAAGAAATTAGTACACTATTGATCCAACAGAAGCAGCAACAGTAATAGAACCGTGTGAAAGCATTTTTAATTTTCACAAAAGTGACACGAATTGACTTGCTGTTCTGTTCATTTGATGGAGGCTCCAATTGATAGTTAGTTGCTAGGTTGCCTAGTTAGTTGATAGAGCCATTCGTGTCAACAATTTAGGGTCACAGTTTTATTTATTATCTATGCTATCAAAGGACAATTTGAAATTTCTTTTCAATGTTTAGGAAAACAACAAACAAATAAATACTCAGAAGGAAAAGGGGGGTTGATATGGACAACATTTGGTTGCCTGCCTTATGGTGAAATTCCTTTACAATGGCACATTCCTTTCATTTTTATTTATTTCGATAAACGCGCCAGGGCATACATGTGTGCGCACATGGTATAATGGGTGTTAGCGCCTTTTTGGTAAATTTGCCTTTTTTCATTATTGTGGTGGCATACATCTTAAAGGACTCGCCGCACACACATGGACATTGGGCAAATGTGCAACATAATGGTGGAATATACGGTGAACATATGCTTCCATAAATTGATTTTATTAACAGGATCATACTAAGGTTATTTTCAAACCGAAACATATTTCTTTTGTGAGTAGATACATTAAATTGCAATTACATTTTTAAAATGTAGGTACAAAGATTTAAAACACACATGAGTATATGGTAGGATTAAACATGTGTGTAATTTAATCTGGGGAAAAATTAAAACCATCGATTGCAATAAAAGTTTTATTTTTGAAGAGTAGATCATAACCTCTAATCTTGCAAAGTTATCTTTATATCCATAGGTAGACAATCATAATATGAAGCGAAATGTTATGAAATGTAATCAAATGTTCCACTAGAGGCAGGTGTAGGTGTACATTTAATATATGTAATTTAAAATCCATTCACCAATATTTATAATCGCCCATCTTCTAAAGAAGAAATGTAGTACAACAACTGAACCGCCTTTTGCATTAACAGATGATATATTTGTATTTATGCTTCCACAGCAAAACTTAAATGGTGAAAGCATGTTGAAATCTATTGAGAGTCTGTGATTTACCAATATGTGATGTAAAAAAATCATTATCGATTCAAGGCCAGTTTGGCTTCATGCCAGATATTTTTTTTTTATTTTTTTTTAATAAAAAATGTAGGGGGCGCCTTTGAACAGCGCTCATAAAATCTCGGTTTAAAATTTTTTCCGACGGGCCACACATTTTTGATATGGTAATATTGTTCTCTAGAGTCGTAAATAATTTTTGCTAGCATTTTCAGTTGTCGACAAAATGTAGATACATTTTTTGAACATTTTTTCGCTGTTTTCGCAGTGCCATTGTAAACTTTTAATTTGTTGTAAGGGCGTAGAAAGGTCTCAATGATAGTTTTCTTTCGTTAAACCAATTTTTGCATTCCAACAATCATTTCAAACATATCTAATCACCAGTAGTCGGCACATTAAGGATGTTTGCATTTTTAACGTCGTGTTACCATCCCGAGTGCATTTTTTCAGTATATTGTATTTAGATTCATCTGTTTCGAAATTTTTTTTTACTCCCCGATGCAATAAAAATTTGTTGAATTAATTTGTATTAAAGTAGATTAAATTAATAATTGGGTAAAAAAGTGTCTCTTAGCCATTTGTCGGTACTTGTTTCCAATTGTCTTCATGTCATGTTCCAATAGTCGGGGTTAAACAAAAAATATTTTTATTGGATTTTTTTTCTGCTATTTCCAAAAATAAATTTTTATTGGATGGTTCCATCGGTGTTGTATTGAAAAAGTTTTATAAAATAATTTTATTTATTAAAATGTTATAATTATAAAACATAATGCCGACTTTGGGAACCTGTTATCCAATTCTCGGCATGGCTAAATAGATATTTCAGAGGTTAAAATAATTTAAGATTACAACCATTTCTTCTATTATGGAAAACCACTCAAAACAGATTTTTTTTTTTTATAAATTATTCGGTATTTAGAGCGCTTATTTTATTTTTTTTTCAATTTTTAGCTTAAATGATCGAAAAGGTGCTTATATTATTCACTTATATGTCGACTATAGGAAAACCTTAAACCATCGATAAAAATATCATAATTACAAATATTTTTAATGATTTTAAATTCATTTAAGTGTTCTATATTAAGAAGAAGTTCCATGTAAAAAGTAGATAATTTTAATATAGTTACAAGTCTTTTAAAATCGACATATACACTCATTTTTTTGAACATAATGATTTCGTCCATTAAAACTGTAATAAAATATTTAAATATTTGTAATAATAAATTTAATGTGTCATATGATATTCAGTGTAAAGGTAACATCTGTATCTAAGGAACTGAACTAAGGGAACTGAACTAAGGGAACTGATGACTTCCAATGGCTAAGATCCAAAACTATAGTCTTCCCTGTCTTAACCCTTCGCGGACAACGTCATACTTTCCCCACTAATAAATGTTTTTTAGGATTATCTTTTATTTACATTGCCATAGACATAAGTTCTCGCCGAATAAGTCAATATTTGCCGCAATAATATTGATGTCTTACAGATTTTTATATTTATTCCCTAAGTGACAATAATAAAATGTTATAATTACAGGTTAGCGTTAACAAACCAATCAATCCTGAACACAATGTAACCCTTGAATGGACAGAAAACTCTGTGCCGGCACAGAGCGAAATTATAATGGAAATGGTATGGTCGCCACAAACTGATGTGTCATGCAAGGAAACTTTACAATTAATCGATGATAGGAATTTTCGTAAAGACGTCATGGTTATTCTAAAATCGGTACCAAATAAACCAGCCAAGGTAAGTAGAAAAGAACACTTTAATATTCAAATTCATTATTCTTCCATACACATGTTTCCAATCGACGCTGAATTAATTTTTTCTCTTCTTTCTATCTCAATTCCCTACATCCGGATTTACCCTTTAACATAGAATGTGCGTAAATTCCCTACAATATCATCGAGCAATGCTACACATGTGAAAACACTGCGCCTCAAATCGCCCACAAGTGCTTCTGGCAAAGTTAACAGATTAACACAGCAACAACAGCATCAGCAGTTGCAAAAGAAGCGATTGTCAACGGCAATTGAGAATAACAGTAGCAAATCCCAAGGTGTGGGGAAAAGCGAAACAAAGCCGCCACCACCAACCCATTCACAACAATTATCTTCATCGTCGTCGTATAAAAACATTACCACGAATCATAAAGGTAACGGAATTAGCAATAAGCTAGCATCAATGCCGCCAACGCGAGATAATGCGACGACATTGAAAGCCAACAATATTCAGTCTCATACATCACCTTTAATGGAACGCAATATTTATTCAAATGAAAATGCTGATCACATGAAGGTGGCAGCAAATCTTTCGCCACATTTCCTCCATGACAACAAGGATGCATTGAAGGAGAATGTTAGCCCCATGGCTATGTCTAATGTTTTGGATATGATTGATGAACTGAAATTTACACCGGCTACTGTAACGCTGTCCAAACCTCCACAATCGCGATTGGAGAGCTTAGCCTCATTGCCCACTCCAATGGCAGCCGTGCCAATTATTCATACCCCGGATCATACAGACCATGCCCGAGAATTGAAGCCGAGATGTTTAAATATAGAATTGGATGAAGATGAACAGGGTGTAGCGTCCAACGAAGATTTACACAATGACACCAAAGGTGTTTCCATTGTCATTACCAATAAAACATTTGATGTCAAACATTGTGAGAGTTTGGACAGTTCCGCAGATAATTTGAATAGTTCAGTTGATGTCAATTGTAGGCATAGTACGGGAACTGGTTTGCCTCTAAACAAAACAACCGTCATTAGTACAACACCCGTGGCAAGACCCTTAGATATGATAAAAGAAGAAGAAAATACAAGTCCTCCCAATGCTACGAATGTCACAACACCGTCGGGTCAACCCGTGGAGACACCCAAAGCATCCACAGAAGAAGATCTGAAACGTGATATTAAACTAGTGGGTACACCATTGCGCAAATATTCGGAATCCATGAAGGATTTATATCAAAAATCACCACAATCTGCAGTGTTGACGCAGGGGTCTTTGCCAAATCTCAATGAGATGGAGACGATTAAGTCATTCGAACAAAATCGTTATTTTCAACAGGCCACTTCCCAGGTCAAACTTAGCAATCCTAAAGTAAATGGAAGTGCTTCTAATGCTGACAATAAACCTGTGGAATCTGCCCATGATACGTCCATTGATGTGTTAAATGCCAGTCAGACTAGTTTAATATCTCACCCCGATGTAATGTTCAATCATAATGAAATTCTTGCTCAATCCAGTCGCTTCAATTTAAATGAAGTCGGTTTAAGATGCCGTAAAAGTAGTCCTGTTGTTAATAAAACGAAAAACACAAATTCTCGGACTAAAACTAACACCCCACCTTCGGCAACAAAAACCGCAAAACCAAAACTGCAAACTGTAACAGAATCCAATGGCCATAAAAGAAGATCCACCGAATTATCGTTTTCTGATTCCCAAAGTGTCGAGTCGGTCATCAGTACATGTAGTGCAAAGACAAGTTCCACAAAATCGAGTTATTCTACAGTATCACCACCTAAACGACAGAAGCTTGATAATCGTTCTCCTTCCAATGCTGCAATGGCAAAGGTGAAGTCATGGTCTCAGACACAACCTAAAAAATTCAAATTGGCCAAAACATTGTCGTTGGTTAAGAAACCTGTCACGCCTCGTAAAATGAAGGAGGAACCACGCACACGATTATATGATTCAGAATTATTTTTACAGCCATACATTAATCCAGATCCATTTGCGGCAACCACAACATGTGATCCGTTTTTGGCGTCGACCATGTACTTAGACGAAGCTGCCGTGGATAGACATCAAACTGATTTCAAAAAATGGCTTAATGCTTTGGTCACAATGCCAGCAGAATTGGATACGGATTCGAATGCCAAAATCGATGTGGGTAAATTGTTTAATGAAGTTCGCCATAAGGATTTAATATTGGCACCCACGAAAGAGGAACAATCGATGACATATCTAACAAACTTCCGATTGGAGTCGTTACGTAAAGCAGCCGTTCAGCTATTCCTTAGCGAGGAGATGCGCGGCCCATGCTCCAAAGTTGCCGTCTATGTCCAGAAGAATGCTTTGCGCATACGTAGCGATCGTAATTTGCATTTAGATGTTGTAACACAACGGGAAATTTTGGAATTGCTTTTGTGTTTCAATCCACTGTGGTTACGTTTGGGTTTGGAAGTTGTATATGGTGAAAAAATTCACCTTCAATCGAATCGGGATATTGTTGGATTGAGTACATTCATATTGAATAGGTAAGTGAAGAAATATTAATGCTAATGCAAATGTTGTAAACATTTATAGAGTAAATCAGATATGGTCAGAAATGTGTTGGGTTTTAAGTACCGAAATGTTTCATAATTTCAACAATACCAAAAAAAAACTGGCTGTCAATGGTCTATTCATTCAGATCCATAAAGGAATAAATGTGATCAAAATATAATGAGTCTTACTTTATATAATATGACAATATAGTTACCATAGGCTTTAAGTAGCTAAAAGCTGAGTTGCAAAAATTACGAATTTCAACAAGAACATTATGTGCTTCATCTGTATCCCTCAGAACTCAATAGAACTTTATTATTTTGCAAATCTTGATATTTGATCCTTATTCATGAACAAATAGTATCATAAAAATATACTCTTTTTTATTTTAGATTTTTCCGCGACAAATTCCTGGAACAAAAATACTCTAAAGCCTATACCCTTTCCGAAGAATATGCTGAACATATTAAAAAGTTCACACTACAGAAATTCTTTTTCTTAATGCTATTTTTGGATAAGGCAAAGGAGAAACGTATTATTACCCATAATCCGTGCCTTTTCATTAAGAAATCTCCACACAAAGAAACACGAGAAATTCTACTACGTTTTTCATGTGAACTATTGGCCAATGTGGGTGACATTACCAGAGATCTAAAACGTTTGGGTTATGTTCTGACGCATAAACAAAACTATTTGGATGAATTTGATTATGCTTTCCATAATTTGGCCGTCGATTTACGTGATGGCATACGACTGACAAGAGTAATGGAAATCATATTATTGCGAGATGATCTGACGAAGCAGCTGAGAGTACCAGCCATATCCCGTCTACAGAGAATCTTCAATGTTAATTTGGGTTTGAAGGCATTGAGTGAAGCCGATTTCCAATTAAAGGGTGAAATAAGTGCAAACGATATTGTTGATGGCCATAGGGAGAAGACTCTATCTTTACTTTGGCAAATCATTTACAAATTCCGATCGCCCAAATTCCATGCTGCCGCTAGGGTAATACAACAATGGTGGCGTAACTCTTGGTTGAAAGTTGTCATTACAAGGCGTATTCGACGCAAGGAGGAGTTGCGCAGAGAGGCAGCTGCCACCACAATACAGAAAGTATATCGTGCTTTTGTGACTCGACGAATGGTCGAGGCCTATAGACAGGAGCGTACAAGGGCTGTCGTGGTATTACAGAAACACTGTCGTCGTTATTTAGCGCGTAAACGATTCATTACGACTGTCCAGTGTATAGTTATTATACAAACTTGGTATAAAGCCATACGGCTGGGTAAAATGGAACGTGAGAATTATCAGAAGTTACGTCAAAGTGCAATATGCCTACAACGTCATTGGCGTTTGAAACGAGAAGCTAAAGCTTTAAGAGAACAGGCAGCTTTAGAAAAATGTAAATATCATCAAGAAAGAAAAGCGGCAGCCTGTCGTATACAAGCAGTATGGCGTGGTCATATGGCACGTCAATGCTATACCAGAACAATTTCTGCAGTTTTGCTAATACAGAGGATGTATCGGAGCCGTAATCTTATGAAACAGCAGTTTTTCGAATATCAACAACTGAGAACAATGGTCATTTTTGTACAAAGAAAATTCCGTGCCAACAGAGAAATGCAAACGAAGAGAGAACAATATCAAAAGTTAAGGACTAGCGTCATCCGAATACAGCGTTATTATCGGGCCACAGTTCTAATGCGTCAACAACGCAAACAATATCTGAATATTCGGCAAAAAATTATTATCATTCAAAGGAAATGGCGAGCTACTCTACTCAGTCGCCAAGTTCGGATGCATTTCATTGCAATGCAATACTATGCTACAGTGGTTCAGCAGAAATTTCGTGCTACAAAACAAATGCGCATCGATCGAGAGAATTATCTACATTTACGGACTTGTGTTGTAAATATTCAAAGACGGTTTCGTGCTAAACTGTTAATGCGCAGGGCATATCGCGAATATCGAGCCAAAGTAATTGCCATACAAACCATACAAAGTCGTTTTCATGCTTACAAGAAAATGCGCTATCTACGAGCCAAGTATCAAGGTACACGCGCAGCTGTCTTATGCATTCAAGAACATTTCCGAAATTACCTGCAAATGAAAGAAGACCGTCAGAAGTATTTGAAATTCCGACAGGCAGCTATAAGTATACAACGTGCCTATCGTACATATCGTATAATGAAAATGCAACAAGGTAACTATCAACAAATGAAACAGGCCGCTATTTGCATCCAACGAAGATATCGGGCCACCTTAGCCATGCGTGCCCAACGCAAGGAATACTTACGCCAGCGTTCTCTAATCATTGCCATACAATTGCGCTACAAAGCCACTCTCTTAGCACGCCAAATCCGTCAACAATATCTGTACCAGAGATCTCTTATAATACAGGTACAAAGACGTTTTCGGGCCAAAAAACAAATGGAAATCGAATCGAAGCGTTACGCGTATGTTCGATCCCAAGTCATTTGTATACAAACTCATTTCCGTTTATATCTACAAATGAAACAACAGCAAAATGCCTATAAAACCCAACGTTTGGCAGCTATAAAAATACAACGATGGTATCGGTCAATTCTAGAAATGAGGCAAAAACAGGGCTGCTATAAACGTTTGCGAACGTCAAGTCTTACCATCCAAAGAAAATGGAGAGCAACTCGGCAGGCACGCGAACAGCGAAAACTCTTCCTTAAAACTGTACAAAAAATTATCCTGTTACAAAGGGTTGTTAGGGCGACTATACAAATGCGCAGAGTTCAGGCCGAATATCAACGACAGCGACAAGCTGCCATTGTTATACAGCGGCGTTTTAGGGCACACCGTGAAATGCTACAAATACGTTCACAATATCAGTTAATACGTTCTCTTATCATTTGCATACAACGCAAATTTAGAGCTAATCGTGAAATGCTTCGTGTCCGCTACGATTTCATTCTGTTGCGAAAGACAACCATACACCTGCAACAGAAATATCGTGGTCGCGTGTTGATGCGTGAACAACGTGAACATTTTCTCCAGCTCAAAAACAATATTGTCGACTTTCAGGCTCATGCACGTGGTCTATTGGCACGTCGCCGTTATCAAGCTCTCATGACACCAGAAATGAAAGAGTTATTGCGCCAAAAGAAAGCTGCCAAAATCATTCAACGTTTCTGGCGCGGTTATCGAATTCGTAAACGTTATCACAATGCCCGCATCAAGACCATACGTAAAAATATTGCCGCCCTCAAGGAATCGACGAATACTGTGAATACTATACGTTTTAAGGTTCAGGATGCTGTACGTATATTAAGAGGCAGATTTAGTGCATCGGAGGCATTAAATGTTTTAGTTCGCTTGGGTAAGTTTGTATTTTGATTGTTGTAATATCGTTTTTGGTCAATTGTTAGAGTCTTAATACCGGCTGCGTTTGTAAACAAAATGCAGATTGCATTTATTTTCCAATTGGGAAGACATGGATTGGATTAACTTAATCATTTGCCCTTGGATGAACCCTTTTGAAAATAATGGTAATCGGTTAACATTTTCATATGTCCCCCATATCGCCCGATTTTATATAGATGGGGCACCATCAAATGGACACGAAATTGCATCCAGGATTATGAATTGATTTCAGTCCATTTTAGTCGGTCCAATTGTCACCAATTTTCTACAGCTTTCAACATTAAGTCTGGAATAACGCGCGTTAAATTTGCTTACAATCCGCTCCGATTTAGATATACCGATAATTTGTAAATGGTGCATACCCGATGCCCACCCGTTTAATCGGTCCCAATATCTAATTAACTTCACAAAACCCCAACAAATTTTATATTCCCAATTCTAATTGGGTTGCAACCCGTTTTCTTTACAAATTGGATTATAAACAGGATCGAAACATAGATACAATTTCATTATCTTTTTCTCTCTCCTATTTTATCCCTCCAACCCGTAGTTTTTTGGTTTTTGCAAATACTCGCACCTCTAACAGTAATAAATTTTAATTTTATTGCAGATCGTATTTCTCGTACTGTTCCACATCTCTTAATGTGCCGTTCGGATTTCATTTCCACATTCTGCTATGGCATTATGGCACAGGCCATACGGTCCGAAGTCGATAAGCAACTGATTATGTATTGCAGCCGCATCATTTTGAATTTGGCTCGTTATAACAGTACGACCGCGAATACATTCCAAGAAGGTGGCCTGGTCACCATTGCACAAATGCTGCTGCGTTGGTGCGATAAAGATTGTGAGATTTTCAATACGCTGTGCACACTTATATGGATATTTGCCCATTGTCCGGTCAAGCGTAAGGTAAGTAATCATTGGGGTGTACTTTAAGTAACCAACACCAAAACAACGCTGCTACCACCCACACTCGCAATAATGGTGGATCGTTGTTCAAAGTTGGCCTATATATCAAACAACTAATTGTATGGGCTTTGCTTCTACCGTTCTATGTGTAATAATTCTTTGTAACATTGGTTGAGTTTGGCTTTTTTTGTTTTGTTTTGCAGATTATACGTGATTTCATGACCACCACAGATGCCATTTACATGGTAAGGGAAACGAAAAAGCTGGTTGCGCGCAAGGAGAAAATGAAACAAAATGTACGCAAGCCAGTTGCGGTAGCAATTACACAACGTGGCATGGGATCACAGCAACAAAACTTTTCAAGTCGTGCCTTACCTAGTTTGGAGCCAGATTATGGTGTTATACGCAATAAGCCATATACCTTCATTTCGTCGGTGTATGCCTTCGATACAATATTGTATAAATTGGGAATTGATATATTCTAAGTGATTTTTAAATACCCATCTCTTCGGGCATACCATGCCAGCAGCAGTAGCACCGTTTTGTGTTGCTGCCTAAGCAACAGTGGAATACAGCTTGTGAGCCTGCTGAACAGGACACATTCATTCATCGTCATTATGTGGCGCTGTGTGCATTCAATCCTTGTTTGGATTTTATTTTACAGTCTATTATTATTATTATTTTCTGTTTCGCCCTGCTTCGTTCATGTTATGTGTATAAACTTAACTCGTTTTTTTATTGTTTCGTTTCTGTTTTTCATTTTGTATTCTCTGTTTACTTGTAAGTCGTTTTAATGACATTAAATTCAAATTTGATTTTATCCTATAAGACGTTGTTCCGTTGAGAGTCTTTAGCGAGCATCATCATCATCTCGCCAATCATTTTTTAGTTTACGTAATATTTTGTATGTGTACGACTTGATGATAATTTGTGTCTTTATTTTAGTGTATTATACTTTGAAAACAAAATTGTGTATTATTTGTATCTGAAATTTGTAACATTCAATGTAAATCTATGCATGTAAATGAACAAAAAATATATATAATAAATAAAAAAGCAAAAAAGAAATATATTTTGTGCCAGCGTTGTTATATTGTTTGGCTCAACATTTGTATAGATTGGGTTAAAAAGTATTGCTCTGTTCCCGTTTTTATACCCTCCACCATAGTATGGAGCGTATATTAATTTTGTTTTTCCGTTTGTAACTCATCGAAATAATAATTTCTGACCCTATAAAGTATATATATTCTTGATCAGATCTTCTAAGACGATCTAAGCAGGGACGTACGCAGGGGGGGAGCCCGGGGGGCCCGGCCCCCCCGAAATGAATTTTTTTCACAGTAAATTTATGTTTGCAACAGCGAATTTTTTCATTTTGTATTGCCGGGGTTTTGGGGTTCTTGAGCGCGTTTTTGCTAGTGGGTACCCAATTTCTCCACAAAAAATTATACATATAGGTCCATTTTTTCTGATAGCCCCCATATAACGGTACCCTCTAATTTTCAGTATTTTGGGGGTTTTGATCGTAGTTTTTAACCGAAGTGGCTCTAATTTAGTACATTGAGTTCTTATCCGGTACCAAATCTCTCCACTAAAAATTATAAATATAGGACAATTTTTTTCTGGAAGCCCCCATATAAGAGTACCCCGTAAATGTCGCTATTTTGGGGTTCTTGAGCGCGTTTTCAACCGATTTCGCTGAAATTTGGTACATTTGGTTCTTATTGGGTGCCAAATATCTCCACCAAGAATTATAAATATAGGTCCAATTTTTCTGGTAGCCCCCTTATAAGGGTATCCTTATATCGCTATCTTGAGGTTTTTGAGCACGTTTTTCAACCGAATTTGCTGAAATTTGGTATTTTGTAGTCGAATATGGTAACAAATTTCTCTACAAAAAATTTTTAGTATGCCCCCTCTTTTTGGGGTAGTCCCCATATAACCCCTTTTTATACCCTCCACCATAGTATGGAGCGTATATTAATTTTGTTTTTCCGTTTGTAACTCATCGAAATAATCATTTCTGACCCTATAAAGTATATATATTCTTGATCAGCGTAAAATTCTAAGACGATCTAAGCATGTCCGTCTCTCCCTCTGTTGTAATCACTCTACCGTCTAAACGTGTTGAGATAGATCGCCAAAATTTTGCACGGAGTCGTCTTTTGTCTGCAGGCAAGTCAATTTCGAATATGGGATATATCGGTCGACGTTTAGGCATAGCTCCCATATAAGGGTACCCCCCAATTTTACGTATTTTGGGGTTCTTGCGCGTTTTTAAACCGAATTCGCTGAAATTTGGTACATTGAGTTGCTATTGGGTACCCAATTTCGCCACTAAAAATTATAAATATAGGTCCATTTTTTCTGGTAGCCCCCATATAAGGGTACTCCAAAAATGTCGGTATTTTGGGCTTCTTGAGCGCGTTTTTCAACCGAATTCGCTGAAATTTGGTACGTTTGGTTCTTATTGGGTGCCAAATATCTCCACCAAAAATTATAAATATAGGTCCAATTTTTCTGGTAGCCCCCATATAATGGGGCTGAACTGTAACCCGTATTTAGGCCTAGCCCCTGTGTGGGATGTGCCAGAAGGAGGGGACCGATATTCCCCATCTTCGAACTTGAACTAAGTTTGGAAGAAATAATCAGCCTTATTCTGGATATTCGCTGGGAGATATCTCGCATATAAAAAATTTTTCGCTTTCACATTCTCGCCTTATTCTGAATGAATAGGGAGACGCAAAAAATGCGATATGCAGATTCGAGTTTTCGAAAATGGTGGTTGAAAAAAAGATTCGTGTTGCCATATCGTAAATTAAGTTGCGCTGTGTGTGGCCATATTGTAATTTAAGTTGCAATGTGTGTTGCCCCATTGTAATTTAATTGTGTAATATTTTTCAATATATTATTTATTGATTTTTGTTATTAAAAATTGTTACTTTTTATTGTTATTTAAACTTTATAGCAATACAAATGTGAAATATCAAGAATCCGCTGTATAAATGCTTTGTAATTAAAAGAAAATAAATTAAAGTTTGAAAATATGGGAACCTACAATATGGCATGTGAAACAGCTGTTCATTGTTTTGATGCAATTTGTTGCAACAACTACAATAGATTACAAATAAATGAACATTTTTTTATGATGGCAAAAACACAACGAATAATAGGAAGAAATCTGCGATTTAATTAATTAATTCACAGTTTATTATTTCACTACATAATTGTGTGCCTTTTTATTTAATTTTGATATTTTATCTCCCCAAATTCTTAAAGTGGTCAGTTATGTTATGATTTGCTGCTACTCCTTTATTTGTTCCTTCAAATCATGCACACGATAATTTTGAAAAAAAAAAAATATATTTTGTTCTTTCATAATTTTTATATCAGTTTTTCACTCTTAAGCGGCTCATCAGGCAAATTTGGGTTTTCCATAATTTTTAAAATGTTTTTCTTGAGAGACAGATCCTCACACAAATGTCTGTATTTCGCCTCCAAAATGCATCAAACTCGACTTAAATATTCCTTATTACCTTCATACATTCTTTGGCAGCATGCATCGTTATCAATAGGATTTCCAATGGCATTTTATTGGCTGTTTTCCAGTTAAAAATTTGCTTACTATCATTTATAATATTCTAAATCGTCATAGAATAAGTATTGTGTAAATATTTTTCATAAAAATAGTTATTACTTATGTTTTTGTAGTCAACTCCCCTTAAATTTATTAGCGAAAAATTTCGCACAAAATTTCATCTCATCTGTAATTCAGAATACCTAATTTTTCGCCAAAGCGGATTTTTTCGCTTTCGAACTTCATTCAGAATAAGGCGAAAGCGAGAATGCGAAAAAATTCACTGGAAAATGTTGTTCAGAATAAGGCGAAGGGAAAGAGCGAGTAAATTCACATGGAATTGACATCTAGAATAAGGCTGAATATGATGGCCAAAGTTTGGATGAAATCAAAATTTTCTGAAACAAATGTTTTTTCCAAAGAAACATGGGGTCTAGAACCATTTTAACTGTGTCGAAGTGTATACACCCTCATTAGCCATAAAGCTGAGGGTATAATCCACTTTTTGTATTTTCCCTATATTTTCATTTCAAGTACCTGTCAGTATACCTATGGTGCCAAATATCTCCACCAAAAATTATAAATATAGGTCCAATTTTTCTGGTAGCCCCCATATAATGGGGCTGAACTGTAACCCGTATTTAGGCCTAGCCCCTGTGTGGGATGTGCCAGAAGGAGGGGACCGATATTCCTCATCTTCGAACTTGAACTAAGTTTGGAAGAAATAATATGATGGCCAAAGTTGGAAGGAAGGCAATAATCGTCTGGTGCTAGGGGATTTCCATGCACATCATGAGTTATGGTATTTCGTCCTAGGTAATGACCAGAGGGACATGGCGCTTGCTGAGCAAAGGATAAGGGGAGACAGCCAAAACTCACCGGACATTTCCATCGTGTCTCCGAGTCTGACAAATGACGTGGCTTAGCAACCCGCCATATCACTTTATAACTTCTGAACGCCTTACTTTCCAATCGTCGCTTTAGAGAACTGCCCAACACTTTTGATGCTCGGGTAGCAGAAAGGAATTTCCGGGACATCATCACTGCTGCAGCCGCTCGCTATATACCTGCGGGTCGTATTCCCGAACTAAGCCCAAACTTCCCAGCAGAAGCAGGGGGACTAGCGAATGAGCGTGATGAGCTTCGTCGTACTAACCCCACAGTCAGAGAACTGACGTTGGAGGTGAACAGGTTAGTACCGGAGTGAGTAAATTGTGGGCAACCGTTAAGTCGCTCTCGAACCCTGGAAAGAAAGAGGATCGGACTTCTGTCTCATTCCACGGCGTTGAGGAGACAGATTCGAAGAGGTGCGCGTGTTATTTCAACCGGCAGTTTATAGAGCACCCCGAGAGTGACCGGGCGAAGAGAAGAGTATTGCGCCGTATACGCTCTCTTCAAGTGGTGGAGGAACCATCGCGACTTACGTTGGAGGATATTGCAAGTGTCATCAGGAACGCGAAATCATCCAAGGCGATTGGTGGAATATCCATGGTGATGTTGAAGCAGCTTGATGAGCCAGGAGTATAATATCTTACGAAAGTCCTCAACTTGTCGTTAGCCACCCTAGTAGTTCCCGATGCCTGGAAAATGGGCAGGGTGGTCCCGCTACTGAAGCCGGGCAAGGATGCCAGCAAAGGTGAGTCATACAGGCCGATCCCACTTTTGTCGCCAGTAGCCAAGACACTTGAGGCTTTATTACTCCCTAGCATTCGTGAATGCTACTCATTTGCTGATCATCAACATGGGTTTCGGAAGCAGAATAGTACAACAACAGCTTTACACGCCATTTCCACACACATAGCAGAAGGACTCAACCAGAACAGGCCGTGTAACAGAACAGTCATGGCGGCGCTGGACCTATCAAAGGCACGCCAAGCTGTTCGAGGACGTCGAGAGAACAACCCTCCAGCCAAGTTTGAAACGTTGGATCGTAAACTATATGTGTGGACGCCAGTCGTACGTGGAATTCAGAGACAGGAAATCGAAGGCCGTAGAGTTAAACAAGGAGTTCCCCAAGGAGGGGTGATATCTCCGGAACTGTTTAACCTGGTCTCTGGAATTCCACGCCCACCGGACGGCATAAAGATAGTAATAAATGCGGATGATTGTACGATTATGGCGTCAGGACCTAAAATTGATGTGTATATCGCAGACTTTTTCCGGTCCGGTATATATCCGCCACTAAGTCAACGGCCACACTGTTTACCACATGGACAGCGGAGATGCAGTTATCTTTGGATGTGCAGGTCGAGGGGTCCACAATTCCGACCACTAATTACCCCAAGGTTCTAGGGGTCACAAGTCGTCCGCGCATGCCACGATAAAGTCAGGAGCAGAAACAAGGTTCTCAAGTCGCTAGCCGGCAGCACTTGGGGAGCTGACAAGGAAACCTTGTTAACGACTTATGCAGCAATAGACCGGTCTGTAATAAATGTCGACATTTAGACTTTTCGATTTGTGCCTCTGACCAAAAAGTTGATTTTTAGACTTTTCGATTTTTGCCATTGACTAAAAAGTCGACTTTGTGATCTTTCGATTTTGTAAAACCTGTTCAAAATCGATAATTGTTGTCAACAGATGAAAAAAGTTCTGGAATGTGTAATTTTTAGACAATTTCGGCTTTGTGATAATAAACCAAGAATTTATGAAGAAAATCGAAAGTCGATCTTGAAAAGTCGACATTACGATTTTCTCAAAGGTCAAAAGTCGACTTCGACTTTTAGACTTTTTAATACAAAAAGTCGATTAAACGATTAGTTGAAAGTCAATTTACTTACCTTTACCTAAGGCGTAGTCGTTTTTGGTCGGTATTATGTAAAATTTACGACAACGCAAAATTTTGTAAAAGATTTTGCTTTTACTCCGCTACAAAACCAAATCAAAAAGTGTACTTTTAGAACCCTTTTATGCCATGTTCTGACGGGCATTCGAACAACGTAGTTCGCTCTCAGAATTACGTACATGAATTATGCCATGTTCTGACGGGCATCCGAACAACGTAGTTCGCTCTCAGAATTACGTACATGAATTAACCCGTTCATACAACACTATTCATAATTCATATCATCAGAGTTTTTTATTTCAAACTTTTTGTTTCTTGTTTTACACCAAATATGTAACATATTTTAGTGAATTACATAGTGATCTAAATAGAAAAAATAATTCTCTTTCTCCTGACTATAGTATGAACCCATATCTATTTACTTTTCATTCATGTTTTCCATTTTTTCTGAAAATGTTGTTGTTTTTAATACATTTTTATATTTTCTCAATTCAAATGTCACATACTGTCACAAATAAAATTTTGGAGAATTTTTTGTTTGAGTTGCCCCACATTTGTTTCTTGTTTTGTACGCTAATTAGAACCAAGGGAAAAGAAATGCATATTGCATTATGTAGAAAACAAAATTTACATCCTGCTGCATATATAAAATCTATACAATTTTTTACTTTTCATTCATGATTTTCAATTTTACTGAAAAAGTTTGAAAATTTCATAAATATTTTCAAACTGTCAAAATTAATTTATTTTCGATAAATACTCTCAATTGTTAGGGATGGGACAAATTTATTGGTTATTCAGAGAGTGATTCGAATTGAACAACGTACAAAAGTCGGTGTTCGCTCAGACAATTTTGTATGGGGAACTAAGTAATTCCTTCATAATTAAGGGTCGAACAACGAATGAGAGAGCGAACAACGCTCGTCTGGACATGGCATTAACCCGTTCATACAACACTATTCTTAATTCATGTCATCAGAGTTTTTATATTTGAAACATTTTGTTTCTTGTTTTAACCCAAAATTGTAACATATTTGCGTGAATCACACATGGATCTAAATAGAAAAAATAATTCTCTTTCTCCTGACTATAATATCAACCCCTATCTCTTTACTTTTAATTCATGTTTTCCATTTTTTCTGAAAATATTGTTGTTTTCAATACATTTTTATATTTTCTCAACTCAAGTGTCACATTTAAAAAATTGGAGAATTTTTGTTTGGGTTTCCCCACTTTTGTTTCTCGTTTTGTACGCTAATTAGAACCAAGGGGAAAGAAATGCATATTGCATTATGTAGACAACAAAATTTACATCCTTCTGCATATATAAAAACTAGAATTTTGGTTACTTTTCATTCATCATTTTCAATTTTACTGAAAAAGTTTGGAAAATTTAAAAATTTTTTCATGCTGTCAAAATTAATTTATTTTCGATAAATTCTCTCAATTGTTAGAGATGGGACAAAATTCTTGGTGATTCAGAGAGTGATTCGAATTGAACAACGTACAAAAGTCGGTGTTCGCTCAGACAATTTTGTATGGGGAACTAAGTAATTACTTCATAATTAAGGGTCGAACAACGAATGAGAGAGCGAACAACGCTCGTCTGTACATGGCATTATATATTGTATTGGAAAATCCAAGGTGTATTTAATAAGGTGTATTCATCAGCTACAAGAAGGAACATTTTACAAAAACAACATTGTTGTTATAGAAATTAAATTGTCATGCTGACAATTAGTTTATGTTGTGAAGAAACAATAACAAATAAATAATTTTGACAATAGTTGTACAATTAAAGAAAAATTATATCGAAATTAGAACATAAATGCCCTTAAAAATGTCCATCCTGTTCGGAAACGTCATTATTTTTATATTGCCGCCGATTTCCTGATAATAACCATATACATATATTTTTCAAGAAAGTCTGTACTACCCGAAAATCGGCTTCCAAAGCTGTCTTCCAAATATAAAATTGAGGTGATTGTCCGGATCTCGCCAAACAACTTCACCATCGACAGATTCTAATGCAAGATATGCAACTGCATTTCTTATACAATCAAAATTACTTCTACATATTGCTTTCTAAACCTGAAGAAATAGAAGTTGGTGGGTCGTGATATAGCCCATGAACAATATTTATATCCTGTTGCAAGTATTTGAAATTATCCGCGACAGGGCTTTAAATTTGGTTCTTTGGGAAGCTATGAAATGTCCCCTTCCCATTAATAAAATCTTTGTTTCAAAAACTATTCATATTCGCATTTGTTTATAAAGTTTAAAAAAGTGTTTCAATAGTGTGTTTTAGATTTTCTAATACATTTTCTGGCGAGTGCAATTCTTATGAATATTAAGAAATGCAATAAAATGAATTCTAATGTAACAGTTAATCAGTAAATATTGTTAAAATAATATATTAAAATTATTTTACCTTGTTATTTTTATGTTGTCGTTAACAGAATCTTTCAGGACAAATTTGGCGTATTGTAACGACTTTCATAATACCGATTTTTCTTATAAATACGACAGTGCCAAATTTTCAGCACGACTACGCCAACCAAATAAGGGTGATTGCTAGGCAAGACAACGTTTGCCGGGCTCTCTTGAGATTGAACAATTTGGATGTATCAAAAAGTAAATTTACTTTGAACATTTTGTGTGTAGAAGTTATATACCCACCATGGACCCTGACTGCCAAAATACAGACACTTTGGATTTGTATATATGCAAAATTTTATAAGATATTTCGATATAAGAATCTACCGCCTTATGCAAAGTTTTTTTGTGGTTTTGTTGGTTGTGAATCATGCTCCTACGTATTATGGGTGTCTCTCATATATAACCAGCTGTGCTCTTGTGTGAATAAATTTAACAGTTCCATTGTGAACATTCAGAACCTTCTATCTATGCGATAATGCATTTTATATTTGTTTTATATTAGTTGTGTCTGTTTACTCGATATTTGGTAACAAAAGTTACCAAATGTTACTAAATGTTGTTGTTTACCCAAAAATCCAGTCAAAGAGAGTCAAGTGATAGAGAAAGTTTGACAGTTCAACAACAACAAACACACTGGAGTTTACTGAAAGATTTTTATGCAGTAAGATTTTGCAAACTCAGCCATTTTTGGATCATGGATGACCAAACACAAAAATTATTCAAAACATTTTTTTTTTTAATTTGGAAGGACACTTTCGAACATTATCCTATAATAACATTTTTAATTTATTGATTGTTTCCACTTTGTGTTTATGAATTTTTATTAGTTTTATGATATACATAATTGTAAGTTGAAATTGTATACCGGCTTCGGATGGATCGCTGCTGCATTGTATTTGGTCTCAGATGGAAGATGTATGGGCAAAAAAAATCTGCTGGGTTACTAAATGTTGTCTGTTTACTTTTCTCAGTATTATCGCAAAAGAGAGTAAAAACGGCTTACTCTCTGAACTAGAACTTACTGAGTAAATTTTACTGGAAAAGTAACCAGACACACCTATTATCCCCGATTTATTGTGCTGTTTGAGTATGAGAGTATGAGCATTCTCAGTTTTTGCACTCCTCGATGTATTGCAATTTTTTTGCAAACCCAATGAACAGTTGATGTTCGTTCGTTGTCGGAGAAGGTTAGTCTGTCTATATGAGGGAATATAATTGGACAAGTAAACAAAGAATTATTTTCTAAAAAAAAAACGATGACATCATGGAACAATTTGGCTTGCGTATAAAAATATACATTGCGAATTGCTGCAGACATCCATTGTTCGAAGATGAGGATTATTTTACCAACAATCCCGAATATAGCGATGAAGTCCACACCGAAGAGGATTCCGATAGAGAAACATATATGTCGTACAGTTGCTATACGGGTGACATCGAGAACGTGAGTGGACATTTGGCGAACACAAAGGCTATCGGTTATTCATGTATTGTTGTTGTGCTCAATACTGATTGCGATTGTCGCAACAAAATGTTGCGAAAAATCCTAAAAGCAATGAAATCCAACACCCACGTCCATCTGAAATCCAAGCTAATTATGGCAACGTACCAAATAAAACCGAAATATTGTTATAATTGGACCAGAGATATGTCTAAGGTATTTTTCAAGAAATATTTTTTGTTGGCTAAGAAATATTCCGTAGGATTCTCCAGTGGCTTAGTATTGCATCCCAATGTGAATAAAATAACCAGCAATGATGGAAGGAATAAAATTAGTACTTTTGATAAACTACAAAGATTTATGACCCCTCAACGTTCGTTTCTGAAGTCACCTGATCACAACAACACCAAAAATATCGATGAAGGCATTAAAAATATCACCAGAGATGATCGCAATCCATTGAAGGATCATATCTGTTTTACACGCAGTAATGTGGACAACGTTGTATTTATGCAGAGTTTTATTAACAAAGATTCAGAGAGGGGTACAGAGGTTAATACTTTATTATACCAAGTTTTCAAACGGCCGATGTTTGGGATGCAAAAAACCCTAATGAAAAATAACCGAATTTTAGGCGACTTTCGTATCATACAAACATCAACGGCAGCTGATTTTTATTTTTACGGCATAAATCCATCTTTGGCAATTATCATTAACAATTATTATTTTACGGATACATTAAAAATCCGCCAAGGAAGTGATCAGGATGTGAAAAGAATAATTCGTGAACTAAAGAAAGACGGTATTCCATATATGGTAATTCAGGACTGCAGTCGGGAACAGTTATTGGAAATGATGAGTCTAATAGAGCGGTTGGATATGAGACCTCTCAAACAATTTATGCTGTACGTTATGACTCATGGGCGTGACAACAATATTCTACTCACACATGATGGTCAAATCGATATCAAAAAAGAGGTTGTTAAATCGATTCAGTCAAACCAGTCTCTAATGGATGTGGAATGCCTTATCGTTTTCAACGCCTGTCGCGGTAATATTTCTCCAAAATATGCTTCCGACCCAGATATTGAAAATATCAAACCGACGGATGCCAGTGATTTAACTGAAAACGTAATATTAATGTATAGCGTTCCGAATGGCATAACGAGTTTAAGATGTCCTCAACATGGTTGTCCCTACATCATAAGCATGTGTAAACATTTTCACAAGGCCAACGACCTAAATAGACTTAATGCTGAAATCAATCAGGACCTATTAGAGGAGCCAGATTTTGATGCTTTTGAATCAGTCCCTGAATTGGTTACACGAAATCCTCAGCAACAGCGCATTATACACAATAGACCGGGTAAGGCACCGGATGTCTTGAATCTAATAAAATCGATACTTGATATTTTTGTAAATCTCGATACGTATGATGAGGATAACGAACAGGAATTTGTGTTCTCAAGAAGACCATTATTTTTTGTTGGTGGCAGTATCAGACACTTTCATGGCTGTACAATATCATTTGTAGATGAATATTTAACAATGACATTAGATATGGAGGAATGTTCGTTTGATGATCCTGCGCAACTTGAGGAATGCAGAAGGATATGTAATGATATGTAAAAGAAAATAGAACTAGGAAATAAGAAAAATAAAAGACTGTTAAGATATTTTACTTCTTTTCATTGAATAATCTTGGGATCATTATATAAGGATCATAGCTAAGAAATAGAACTATGTGAGCTATATTTTCCAGAAGGAATGGTAAATTACAGCCACTTTTGATGACAAATTTTCGAAATTAATAGAATCCAGTGAGCGGAGCAGTATAGTCGGATGGAGCCGACAATACGATACCCTACACAACTTCCACGAAAATCTAACTCTCTGTGGTTCTATATTCTGAGCTTGGGCAATATTTCGCGATATTTGAACAGTACAGTACGGGTTGTGTTGTGATGTTCGGCTTTCAATTGTGGCCTATAGATCGACTCGAAAAAAAATACAAAAAAAGATAGGTTTTCGGTCCACTCATCCCAAAATTTTTATCTGATCATCACCCAAACCTCATAAAATATTTCAAAGCGATCAGTGCTATATTTCCGCCCTCTAGTGTGGTAATGGGTTACTAAATAATATCTAAATACGAAAGACACTGTAAATTTTTAAGTGTAATTTCCACATCCGAATACATATGACAATATAATTGGTATCAATTTAAAGGCCAACCGCTCCTCTTGGATATACTATCAACTTCTCGGGTCTTTATCAGTAAGTAATATGTCAGCAGTAAATATGTACGCCATACAATACAAGTTTTTTTTCATTTTTCACAAAAAAAGTCAGGGTCCATTTGACCCGCTAAATATGGACCGATCTTTATCAAAACAGGAATGCTTATTCTTTGGCCCGATTCCCTTCTCCATGTAAAATTTCGCGATGTTCGGCTCATAATTACGGACGAACGAACACACTTGTCTAGATCGACTCAGCTAGTCGAGATATGATCGGTGGGTCTAGGACCAATATTTCGCGGCGTTATAAACTCTTGGGGCTACACAAAGCTATAATACCCTGACAACATAGTTGTGTAGGGTATGAAAATTAAGAGTTGGGCTGTTTTACATTGTGTATGTGTCTTTATATTGTGTATGTGAAGTAGGTTAACCCGGATTTTATGTTGATCAAATATTTAATATTGAATCTTTATGGATATTGGATTCAAAAATATTGAAAATTGTCACCATTTGTGGGGGAGGTATCAGAACGAGTGGACCAATGATCTTCACACTTGATAAGATTATCTTGGTAAAGATAATCGGTTGTACAAAGTTTAGCTAAATTCGGATAGTCCGTTTGGGTATAAAAATAAATATTGATCGAGATTTTAAAAAATATAGATGGAAATGAAAGCAGATTATAGAAACAGATGATCGATAGAGGACATACTTTTTATAGATGACAGCAAGTTAAAATACATGACTGTCCTCTAAAAAAGAGGACGTGTGGTAACCTTAATTTTCATAACAATTTACGTGATTTGTATGGGGAACAGTGGTGGAGGCAAAGGCGAACGAAAGGGTAACGCGTTTATAATGAAATACGTGCGAATGCGGAGTTACAAAAGCAATCGTTTGTCGTGACTAGACTACTTTCATGTAACGACAGGGTACCATATTACTCCCCGCGCTGTAAAATGTCTTCCTAAGCGAACTGGAAGCCTAATCCGTCTAATTCTAGAAGTATTCTTCCCACCACCAATGACAAATCGGAAGATTGGAAGGATTTCGTAAGCCCACTAAGGCACTTTTGCGCTTTACGGCCACATGTCCGATGATATCAACATTCTTCACTCTGAAATTTCTAACCGAAGTGGATGTGGCGCATCTTCCAAACAATGTAACTGAGTTATTGGTGCGTAAAAATTTCTTCGCCAAAAATTTCCAAAAAATTTTGGTATGTTGAAAATTTTCGCCGAACTTTCTGTCTGAAATTTGGTTCTTCGCCATGATGTGTATAAAAAGTTCAGCCCGACCGAGATTAATGACGTTCACACCTGTACTCTTTAGCTCTCCCAATGGCGGCAAGAATAAAATGTCTCAAGCGGCCTAACTTCGTTCTCGTTCGTTTTATATCTCTGTATATTTTTATTATTCGCAATTTCATATTCACAATTTTCCATTTTTATGATGATGATGCTTCGATTCTTTTAATTAAGAAATAATATTCAATTATAAAAAAGTTAATAAAAAAGATAAGAAGGAATATCGGACCTTTGTTGTTGTTGATTTTATATGCTGATATATTTACTATCACAGAGACTAATTAGCTCTTCAGCCTTGGGAGCGAATCCTTTAAATGAAATTCCATTCAAATTCCCTGCAGGTATTCACCGAACGGTAGTTAAATGGCAATCGCTTTTCCATAGCCTCATATCTCAGCGTATAATTAATGGCCAATAACAGAGAATGAATTTTAATTATTTCAAGGATTAAACGGAAATCCTTTAAATGCAACAGGATGCATTTTTACTACGGCATTGCATTGTCTTCATTTAACAATGATGACGACGACAACAGCAACAACAACAACAGCGACGCTAGCATCATCAGTTTGCTCCACTTAATCTGAGTAATTTTTTGCGAGGGATATTAAATTGCTAGCTACTCATTGTATATATCCTTGTAAATACACTCATGTGTGTACGTATGTGTGTGTGTGTTGTGTACACAAAAACTAAAATATATTCATTCAAACACGTATCAATTTGCCCAAAGTAAATGTAATCAAAGTGTGTTTGATCCTTTTGATACTATCAATTTTTTCTTATTCTTAATCCCATCTTCAAATTGGAAAATTGAAAAGTTTAAATCAAATAATTTTATATGTATGTAAACAGCAATGTAAAACTTGTAAAGTTATGTGTATGAAAGTAATGGGAAATTTTTAAGTTAAAGTTTATAATTAAAATTTATTACTATATTTCATTTAATTTTATTTTTTCCAAAAATTTATGATTTTTTTCAAAAATATCAATTAATTAAATAATTTTGTGTAAGAAGAAATTATTTTACGAGTAGTGTCGATTTTATTTTAAAACAGAAAATATGTGTAAGCTTATTTGTGCAATTGTCTGTATGTATATTCCTGATCGTAATAAAATTCTTTGTCAATTTAGTCGCGCCTTTTCGATCAAAGATCTTCATAATTTTTACAGTGGTAACAACATTTGTTCTGTAGCATGGGTACTTGTGCAAGCAGATGAGGCAGCTCTTGGAGTGTTTAAGGGGATCCCCCCCCATTCTCGGGGTCAAAAATTTTTGATTTAATTCGAATCTACTCTAATTCAAGAATGTCCTTACAAAATTTCAAGTGAAAATCTCAAGAACTCTTGAAGATATAGCCGATTTATTGTGTCAACATCAAGTGACGGCTGAAGGGCTTCTCAAACTTTAAATGCGTTTTTCTTTAATAACCCACTCGATTTCAAATTTTTACACGTTTCTCTGTGAGTGTACAGCTTCGTATGAACTAGGATAAAGCCAATCGGTGAAGATATTCCTTATTTTTTAACTTGGTTGTTGGTCAAAAATCGGCGATTTTCCAAAAATATTTTTTCAAAGGTCCGCCATTTTGTTAATTTTAGATCGAAGTCAATAATCCTAGTTCATACGAGAGCTAGACATGTACTCTTTCTAACACCGTTGGAATTTTCGGATTCCGATGTTGCAGTGAGGAGTTATCATACCCGCCATCAAAAATAAGGACTTTTCTTTAATTACAAAAAAAAAAAACAACAAAACAATAACAAACATTTTTTTTGCAAATTATTTTTCTTCTCTTTTAAATCTTCAAATATATATATGCAAAGTTACAAACCTTAACGAGCACTGGTATTGATTTACCAGCACTTTCAAAATCTTGAAAAATTAAAATCGAGAATGGGAGAGGTTCCCTTAAGAGAAAAATTCTCCGAAGGATCTATGGGCCGATCTGCGTTGACGGGCAATATCGCCGTCGAATGAACCATGAGTTGTACCAGCTATTCTCGGACATCGACATTGTTAGACCTATTGAGCTGCAGCGGTTACGTTGGCTAGGTCATGTGGCTGAAGATGCTCACGCAGAAGGGGAAGGCCACGAATAAGATGGAAAGACCAAGTGAAAGAAGACAAAAGACCGACGCGCCTGGAAATCTTTTTTATACCCTTCACCACAGTGTGGTACAGGGTATTATGTCTTTGTGCATATGTTTGTAACATGCAAAAGGAAACGAGATAGACACATGGTTTCTTTTGAGAATATGCATAGAATCGCTTTCTGAATCGATTTACGCATGCCCGTCTGTCCGCCCGTCCATGTATTTTTGTGAACAAAGTACAGGTCGCATTTATGATCCGATTTGGATGAAATTTGGCATAGCTCACTTTTTTGCGCCAAGGGAAATTGGGAAAATTCGGTTCAGATTTAGATATAGCACCCATATATGTTTTCCTCCGATTTAATGTAAATGGTGCACCAAAGTCCCTATATATATCTCGATTTGCACGAAATTTGGCACAGCGTAATGAATTTAGAATGATGTGTGTTAGAATGATGTGTGTTAAGTTTCCTGAAAATCGGTTCAGATTTAGATATAGCTTCTATATCTGACCAAATGAAAAATTTAGTATCGGTTGCAGAATGACATGTTTATGAATCCAATTTCATTTTACTGGTCCTTTAAAAATGCGACGTCTAGGATTAGGATTCATCTGGCATCATCTCTCCCTATGGCTTCTTCGTGGGTAAAACACTTATTCGACATATGTCATTATATGTCCATATTGCGATGCATCTGTGTATAATCTTCACTTTTAAATTTCTCTCCTAGGTCTATGGTTTCATTTCTTTTATTTATTAAAACTAACTGATATTAACCACAGGTTATCTATTCTACCGACAAATTTATTAAACCATATCTGAAAAAATGTCTATTTATAGGACTTTAAATTTTAAAGATTTTCAAGGGGCTGGAAAATCAATACCAATGCTTTTTAAGGTATATAACTTTGCACATATATATTTGAAGATTTAAATGGGAAGAAAAATAATTTAATTTTTTTGTTAATGTTTTGTTGTTGTTTATTTAAGAAAATTCCTTATTTTTGATGGCGGACATGAAAAGTCCTCACTGGAGCATCGGAATCCGAAAATTCCAACGGTTTTAGAAAGATTACATGTCTAGCCCTGATATGAACTAGGATTATTGACTTTGTTCAAAAAATAACAAGATGGCGGACGGAAATTTTTTTTTTGGAAAATCGCCTATTTTTTACCACAAACCAATTTAAAAAACAAGGAAGATCTTCAACGATTGGATTTATCCCAGTTCATACGATAGCTATACACTCACAGAGAAACGTTCCAAAATTTGAAATCGATTGAGTTATTAGTTTTTGAGTTATCGTGCCCGTCATTCGCAAAAACGCTGTTTGGAGAAAAACGCGTTTAAAGTTTGAGAATCGGCTATATCTTCAAAAATTGTTGAGATTTTCACTTGAAAACGATTAAACGATTTTCCTTAATAAAGTAATAACGTTGTTAATTATATTATGGTCTATCTTGGAAAAAATGGGCAGTCAACCGAAGTTCTCATTTAAACGAAGAATTTCAATTAAAAGTCAGTTAATAGTTCATCCACTGACTATATAATCCCTAAATGATTGTAAAGCAGATTGCAGAGATGGATTTATACGCTCGTGTTTTGAATTCGAGAAGCTTTATCCCTTAATCTGAGAACTTTGCAATAGATAAACAAACAATTGTTAAGTTCGCCCGGGCCAAACTTTGTATACCCTCCATTATAGGTAAATGACAGTTACTTCAAATTAAACAATTTTTATTGTAAACTACTGACGTCTAGAACCATAAAGTGACCTATACCTACAACTGTACCAAGTGATTCTTGTAAGCCATAATGCACACGAAATATAAAGATATGTAGGGACTTTGGTGCACCTTTTGCATTAAATCGGTTGAAAATATATATGGGAGTTATATTGAAATCTGAACCGATTTTCACGAAACTTAATACACATTATTCTATACTTAATTCAGTAAGTTGAGCAAAATTTTATGTGAATCGAAAGTTATATGAGACCTTTGCTCCTCCATTTACAACACATTCCTCCATTTGCACAATTCACATAAAATCGAACGAAAATATATATGGTACTTATATCTAAATCTGAACCGATTTTCCCGAAACATCATTCTAGACCCAATACAGTACACTGTGGGACTTTTGTGCACTATTTCCCCAAAATCCCAAAAATGGGAGCTATATTTAAATCTGAAACTATTTTCCGAAACTTAACACACATCAGTCTAGACTTAATTTAGTACGCTGTGCCAAATTTCGTGAAAATCGAAAGATATATAGGTACTTTTTGCACCATTTACCTAAAAATCGGACGAAAATATCCTTTACATGGGATTCTTTTAAAACATGGACATATAATTAAAATGTTCTCTAAATAAGTTGTTTACCCAACAATTACCAGGTATGCCAAGCTACAGACATTATATTGAACCTGTTCTTCGAAGAAGTTTGCACTAATTTCGGTTGGATAATGCGGTATTCCAAATTTGTAGATGCCTCTCACCATTCCCAAAAAATCTGGAATTCCGTTCAGAAATACAGGACGGTATTGTTATACATATGTAGGCTATACTAAAACGTGGACCTATATTAATAATTTTTAGTTGGGAAATTTGATGCCCCATTAAGAACCAACTAATGATGGAAAGGATGAATTATAACACTCAGGGCACCAGAATTAAAAATAACTTGCAGTAGGAAGGGATATTTGTATAGCTAATTTGGTATAATAATTAAAGCATTTAAAGTATTGAAAATTGAGGTGGACCCATGTTGAAGAGTTATAGCTTCATGTAGCTCCAAGACTTTGTAACCCCGTGAAATATTGGACCTAAGACCATCATTTAGTATACTGAGTGGATGTAGGCATGTAGTCCGTCAGTCCATTATATTTTGTAAACACAGTACAGGCCAGAGTAATGACCAATCGTAACGAAATTTCCACATAGGTTCGGTTCGGAACATAGAAAACCCCTACTGTCATTGATCGATTAATATTCAGGGGATCAAATGGATTAAAAACTTAATTTTTATCTGTTTTTCTGATTACTCTAGAGGCTACAAGCATGTTCCGAGTATTACGAAATTTTACTTGCGGAAGGGTATTTGATCAATGAATTAACATGCCTATTTTGATGTGATCGGCCAAGATCGGATATTTTACATGCCAAAGGCCATGTGACCAATGAATAAACATTCATGTTTTGATGAAGATCAGTTAATATTTAGCGGGTCAGATGGACTCAGACTTTTGTGGGATAAATTATAAAATGTGCGTTCTATGATGTATATAATTAACCCAAGATGGCCGTAGAAGATCCTTGAATATCATAGTGGGAGTTACATTAAAATATTTACAAGGGTATGCGTATTCTGATATAGCTTTACCACACCACAGAGGGCGGAAATGCTGCACTGATTTCTGTGAACTGAAGTTACGATTATGGTTGAGGACGACGTCTATGATTCACGGTGAAAATCAGATGATATTAAGCAGATGGAATGGACCGAAAACCAGTATATGAAAGCGGAGCTACTAAATTTTAATCTTATATAAATTCTAAGAACGGAAGAGATCGGATATGGGAGAAATAATAACATATGTTTAGGGTTCGCACTAGAGAATGCAAATATCGAGAAACATTGCCCAAACTTGGAATATTGTTCCGCAGAATGTTAAAGTTCAATGGTAGTTGGGTAGGGTATTATATGGCCATCCGTCTATACTACGGCCCATCAGTCTATACTGCTTCGCTCACTGATTTTGTATTAAGATCTGCTACCTAACGAGAGCTCAATACGCTAAATTATATTTTTTTCGTCTAGAAAACGTGTACAAAATACCGAACTCCACCTAGATGCAGCCAAAAGACACTTGTGTTCGAAATTTTTGGCAATAAAAAAGTATCGAAGTATAGAAAAGTTCGAACATTAGACTAGATAAAAATAATTATACTGAATTTTGAATAAGAAAACGCACAAACTGGGATTTTTTCTTGCGAAATGTCAAGTCATAGCAATCGATAGCCTAAAGAGAAATTAACTTCAATTCGCCATTTTTCTTTGTCTTGTGGGCCACACGCACTTTTTAACAAAGGTCAACTAAATATGGTTTATACACACGCGCAGGCTATATCGCGTTAGTGTTTCGGATAAAATGTTAGGATGTATTTTTGCTGTGGTTTCAAAAACCCTCCATCCCAAAAAAGACAAAAATGTAAATAAAAATGTTCACTTATTTCTATTAAAAACTCTTTACGATGCCAGGCTTGTTCGTTCGACTGCAGCCATGGCATCGTGTGATGTTCTAGTGGCTGAAAATGGTTGTGGCATGCGGCTACCCTGCAAACATATTCTGGTGGCATTATGGCAGGAACACATAGTCTTTTTCCTCACATGATGATGTTCTGCAGAATAATGGAGAATTTGTGCTGTCAGTGCATTATATATTATATTAATGGAGGGCATTGGGGTTTTTTAAGTTTGTCTTTAAATCTTCTATGTTTGACAACGATGATGATGATGGTGCAAATACATATAAACACATATACTCGTATCTGCCATACATTACAATGATTGAAATGATGATATTTTCGCCTCGCCAATTTCCTTCCTTATCCGATTCGTTCTACAATCCCAATTGCATTCCGAAAAACCAGTGTGTCTTTTTGCAAAAAGAGTTGTTGTTTGTTGGCGTTCTTTATAGTTTTGCATAATTCAAGCTATGATAAATGTTTTGATATGCCTGTTACTCATGGTGGAAGATGTTCTATCGCACAATGGGTTCCATTTGCATATATTTGTAAATTAATCTAAATAAAAATGTATATATACAAAATAGTTGCGCTATAAGTGGTAGAACGATCATCAAGATTTTTGAAATTTACATTTTGGTGCACCTTCAAAATAAATCTTAAAATCGATTGGGATTTTTAAAGAAGGACCAATTTTTTTAAGACAAAATAGCTGTAAAATGAGAATACAAAATACCGAATTGCAGTCAATACGATTGAAAATTGTACCCAAAATATCGAAAATTATGGGGTACCGTCGTATGGGGGGTACAAAGTGAACTAATATTGAAAATTTCTTGTAGGGAAATTTTCTACCCAATGAGAATCCAATTATAGCTAGTTCAGTTGAAAAACGTAGGGGAGAGGGGGGCACCTTTGAACGTGGGGCACCTTTGAACAGCGCTCATAAAATCTTGGTTTAATATTTTTCCGACCTGCAACCACATTTTTGTATATGGCAATCTTGTTCTCTATATGCGTAAACCACTTTGGCTTGCTTTTTCAGTTGTTGAAAATTTGTGCATGGGTGACCATGTTTTCTCAGTGTGATTGTAAACTTTTATTCATTTGGTTGTAAGGGCGCAGGAAGAATTATGTGATAGTTTTCTTTCGTCAAACAAATTTTTTGCATTCCAACAATCATTTCAAACATAACTTATGTATTTTCTTTCATATATATTTATTACAAAAAAAGTTATTTTAAATTTCCGTAAAATTCCATGGGTGGGGCACCTTTGAACATGCCCATTAAACTCGAGTAAAAACAGAAGTTTTTAACTTTTGGCTTCGATTTCTCAAAATTTCAAATCGGTTAATAAGATTACGAAATTAACTGTATTTTTCACCATATTAATTTTTGTTTTTAAGTCGTTTTATGTTTTAATAACTTTTGATCTAAATTTTTAAAATTTTGAAAATTTTTTATATATTTTTTAATGAATTAATGCATTTCTGATATGTATTAATAAAATACATACATATTTGAACATAAACACTGTAAAGAACCATGTCGTTCAAAAATGTCAAGCCTTGTTCAAAGGTGCCCCCCTGGGGGGGCAGTTTTGAACACTTTGAGTTCGTCCATTAAAACAGTAATGAAATATATTTATCAAGCTTATAGTATGTCATATGTATATTCATTTTAAAGGTTACATATGTACCTATTAGTTAAAATTTATAAGAAACTAAAAATTATAAAATAAAAAATTTTATAAGGCTTGAAAGCAAAAAGTGTTCAAAGGTGCCCCCCTCTCCCCTATATAAAATAACAACAATTGGGTGCAGCGTTATATGAAGACTATACTAATGAAAGAGAATATTTAGTTTTTCAAAAATATTTTTATACCCTTCACCACACTGTGGTACAGGGTATTGTTTCTTTGAGCATATGTTTGTAACAGGCAAAAATAATCGAGATAGACCCATGGTTCCTTTTGAGAATATGCATAGAATCACTTTCTGAGTCGATTTATGCATGTCCGTCCGTCCGTCTGTCCATGTTAAATTGTAAACAAAGTACAGGTCGCATTTATGATCCGAATTGGATGAAATTTGGCACAGCTCATTTGTTTGGCCCAAGGACAAATCCTATTGAAATTGGGGAAAATCGGTCCAGATTTAGATATAGCTCCCATATATATTTTCGTTTCTAAATATCTTTCCATTTGCGCGAAATTTGGTAAAGCCTACTGAATTTGGTCTAGAATGATGTGTGCCAAGTTTCGTGAAAATCGGTTCAGAGTTGGATATAGTTCCCATATATAGTTTCGCCCGATTTTAGGTAAATGGTGCACCAAAGTCTCTGAAAATAATTTGATTTACACGAATTTTGGCATAGCGTATTGAATTAAGTCTAGAATGACTTGTGCTAAGTTTCGTGAAAATCGGTTCAGATTTAGATAGCTCCCATATATAGTTTCAACCGATTTAAGGTAAATGGTGTACCAAAGTCCCTACATATCTTTCGATTTGCACGAAATTTAGTATAGCCTACTGAATTACGTCTAGAATGATGTGTGCTAAGTTTCGTGAAAATCGATTCAGATTTAGATATAGCTCCCATATATATTTTCGTCGGATTTCAGGTAAATGGTGTGCCAAAGTCCCTATATATCCGTCGATTTGCACGAAATCAGGCTTGGCGTACTTAATTAAGTCTAGAACGATGTGTGCTAAATTTCGTGAAAATCGGTTCAGATTTAGATATAGCTCCCATATATAGTTTCGCCCGATTTAAGGTAAATGGTGTGCCAAAGTCTCTACATATCCATCGATTTGCACTAAATCAGGCTTGGCGTACTTAATTAAGTCTAGAACGATGTGTGCTAAATTTCGTGAAAATCGGTTCAGATTTAGATATAGCTCCCATATATAGTTTCGTCCGATTTTAGGTAAATGATGCACCAAAGTCTTTGAAAATCATTCGATTTGCACGAATTTTGGCATAGTGTATTTAATTAAGTCTGGAATGATGTGTACATCTCCTATATATATTTTCGTCCGATTTTAAGTAAATTGTGCACTAAAGATCCACAGCTAGGCCGATTGACACAACGTATTGAAATTAGTATAAATTAGTCTCTGGCAAGTTGGTTGAGATATAGATATCTCGTAGCTTCCATATATAATTTCGACTTATTTATTGAGATTAAATTTGCTTAATTTTGCAAGTTTGCTTTAAATCGATTTATACAAATCTGTCCCACTGTGCGCAAATGACTCTAAACTTGCCAAAATGAAATGAAATTTAGCATATGTTCCAGAAAGATATAAAAACCACATTTTTAACTTCGTTAAATTTCATGTCAAAATTTCTTCAAAAAGACAATGTCGTTTCGGATACATATGTACCCAAAGTGGTGAAGGGTATCATATAGTCGGCCCAGTCCGACTTTACTACTTTCCTTACTGGTTATTTTTCAATATAATCTCCTGAAACTTCAATACACTTAGTCCAACCCTTTTCTAGCAATTCTATCCCTTGATTAATGTAGTTTTCCTCAAGTTCTTCAAAATAGTGGTTTACAACTTTAATTGCCAGCAAGGATGTTTGTAGCAGGCAAAAAGGAAACGAGATAGACACATGGTTCATTTTGAGGATATGCATAGAACCACTTTCTAAGTCGATTTATGCATGTCCATCCGTCCGTTTGTCTGTCCATGTTAAATTGTAAACAAAGTACAGGTCGCACTTATAATCCGAATTGTATGAAATTTGACGCAGCTGGTCTATTTGACCCAAGAACGAACCCTATTGAAATTGGAAAAAATCGGTTCAAATGTAGATGTATCTCCTATATATATATATATATATATATATTCCTCCGATTTAATGTAAATGGGTCAAATTTATGGGTCGATTTATAGCAAAATTGACACACGCTATTCGGTACGCTGCACTGTTAAAAATTTAATTTCAATCAGACACCCGTTCAAAATACATATGGAAGCTATGGCTGCATCTGTACCAATTTCAACGAAACGTAATAACGTCATTCAAGTCTCAATTTGATAAGTTGTGCAAAAATTCGTGTTAATCGCACAAATATTAGGAGTTTGGCGCACCAATTATCTCAAATTGGATGAATGTATATGTGGGAGCTATATCGAAATCGGAAACGGTTTTTCCTAAACTTACCACACATCATTTTAGACTCAATTCAGTACGCTATGCCAAATTTCGTGCAAATCGAAGGATAAATAGGGACTTTGGTGCACAATTCACATAAAATAGGACGAACATATATATGAGAGCTATATCTAAATCTGAACCGATTTTCACAAAACTTAACACACACCATTCTAGACTCAGTTCGCTATGCCAAATTTCGTGCAAATCGAAGGATAAACAAGGACTTTGGTACACCATCTACATTAAATCGGACGAAAATATATATGGGAGCTATATCTAAATCTAAATCGATTTTCAAGAAATTTTACACACGTCATTTTAGATTCAATTCAGTACGCTGTACCAAATTTCGTGCAAATCGGAAGATATATAGGGACTTTGGTACGCAGACGACTTTAAATCTGCCCGAATGAAATTAAATTTGCCATAGGTTGCAGAATGACATGAGTATGTTCCTTCGCGGGAACATTGACATGCGATTGTAAGGATACATATGTTGAATATACCCAAAGTGGTGAAGGGTATCATATAGTCGGCCCAGGCCTACTTTATTACTTTCCTTACTGGTTTACTGTTGCATATGAAGGAGCACTTTCACCTAACACAATCACCATATCATTATGAATTTTTTGTTCCGATAAACCTTTTTTATGTAAATATTTAATGACAGCACGCATTTCTATTTTTCTTTTCATTGTAAAAAAATTGCGGATGCGTCTTATTTGAACACCTGTTTCTATATGAAGGAGTTACCAGATCGAAACAAAATTTAAGATGTGTTCATAACAGATATGGAAGTTTCCAAAACACTTAACTTTTTTCTGTTTATACCACGATTTTTGTGCTTGGCTAAGAAGATTCCGAACTGCCATCGTACCTTTATAATGTTGAAGCCAAAAACAGTCCTATTTATTCCAATTTGAAGAAGGTTAAATTTTTTCTCCTTTTCTGTCCGTGCATTTGCTTTACTTCAGCTTGGAACACCTTTCTTATAATATTAATTTCAATATTTGATATTTATCTTACAGTGTTGTATTTGCAGTTCTATCGGTTGTGCTATTATTATTGCATTCACATTTATGCAAACCAACTCCCACAAAGCAAAGAAAAAAGAACGTAGGCAAATTATGGTACATGCTAGGAATATACCCATACAACAATATATATATATATATATATATATATATATATCACTGCACTGGCATCGCACCACTTGGCCCAATGCAAATTCGCTGTATTGTTAACATTTACATTGGCCAATACAACTACCAAGTCCAAGTCCTTCTTTCTGCCGAGTATCTGCAACTTGATAATATCAAAATGGGCTAACGTATTAAACCGATATAGCTGATGGTGATTTTGATTACTCTGCTATTGTTGGTGTATCTTGCCTACGTTATACTGAGCTGCTGGTATATACAAGCACACATACATACGTGCTATTTTCTACCAATCGACCAACATGCTTGGATTTATGCAAAATCTGCATCTTCTTTCTTACTTCAATGGCTTTTGTTTCGTTCTTTAGTTTCTTTCTTGTTTCGTATTTTATGGTTTGGACGCTGCACGCACATACATATACACAGAGACATACAAATATAGAGATATATAATATCAAGAGAATATGAACAGTGGATAAGTGGAAAATGATGTCTTGGCATTTGTTATGGAATGTTGGGATGAGAGCACTTTGGTAGGGGTATTAGCCATTCAGTCGGAATGTTCAAATTATATATATCTAAACGTGGACTTATATCCACAATTTTTCTCAATGAGTCTTCTAACACACTGGGCATAAGAAATACTAAAATTCAGTAACTTTTGATGACAATTGTTCCAGATATCCTCAAAATGGCATGATTTACGAATTATGCATTTTGCATTAGCATGACATACACTTATGCACAAAATTATCAAAAAACAGTAAGAAAAGTACTAAAGTCCAACGCGACGACTATATGATACCATTTACCATTTTGGGTATATTAAAGAGCTGCATCCCAACAGACGTCGCATTTTTGCAGAACCATTGAAATGAAATTGGACTAAATTAAATATGTGATCTGTATCTATATGTGAACCGACTTAAATCAATCTATACACATGTCCTCGTCGACCTATGAAAAATTCCATTTCATTTGGGCACATGTAGAGCCGTTTTTGTACAATGGGACAAAAATTAGACTATAATATAAAATAGGAGTTATATCTAAATTTGAACACATTTCATCCAAACTTACCAGTTGTGTACATCTGAACCGATTTCTATAAAACTTGGCACACGTTAGGCTATCCTAACATCAATGCGTTGTGCAAAATTTTGTGTCAATGATTCACTCTTTGGTGAATCATTTGCTAAAAATCGGACGAAAATATATATGGGAGCTATTTCTAAATCTGAACCGATTCACATTTAGATAAATGGCCCTTTAAAAATTACGACGTTTTTTAGCATGCATCTGTTATACCCATATTGGTGAAAGGGTATCATATAGTCGGCCCGTCCCACTTTATTACTAAACGTATACAAGAAGTGTTTATTTTTATTAGCGCACTGTGTTGCAGCATACCAAATGGTGGATGCCACGGTTGCTCAAATACGTCAATTTATATATAGATCTTATACATATTTTGCTAGATGATTGCCATTCAATTTTTCATAAATTTCAGATTGGTATGTGTAATGGGATGTTTTAATTTAGTTCAAATATCTATGGTCCAACTCCATTTCAATAGTCCTCCAAAAATGTTATGTCTATTCTATCTAAAGGATATTGTACATATGAGCATCTCTTGTATGTACCCAAAATGGTGAAGGGTATCATATAGTTGGTCCCGACCGACTTTTGATCTTTTCTTAATATAGGATTTTGGTCCGATTTACATGAAAATTTCTCTATATCTCCCCTGTTTCAACCACTGTATAACAATTTTAAGTTTATAAAATCATCCGAGAATTTTCTTGACGGCAACACAAGTGGGCAATATGTCTATTCTATCTAAAGGATATTGTACATATGAGCATCTCTTGTATGTACCCAAAATGGTGAAGGGTATCATATACGACTTTTGATCTTTTCTTAATATAGGATTTTGGTCCGATTTACATGAAAATTTCTCTATATCTCCCCTGTTTCAACCACTGTATAACAATTTTAAGTTTATAAAATCATCCGAGAATTTTCTTGACGGCAACACAAGTGGGCAATAAACTATGTCTGGTAAAGAAGAAAACAGATGCCCATAAATTATCGAAAGCGCCAACAACAACAAAATAAACAAACATACAATCCCATACAGAATAATGGAGGAACCACCAAGTTATCCAAGAAATGTAAATGGACAGCGTTCACAAATAACAAACATTTTTTTCCGTATATTCCTTTATTTTCTACAGGTACAGGTGGAACGTGCTCCAGCCCATATTCATAAACCCATAGTCGTCTTCCATTTTCATTTTCAGCGACGGATATGGTCTTCATATTTCACAACAACAGCCACCACAATATGGGAATGTTTGCGTTATTAATTCGCATTCGTTTCATTTCAATACGATTCGAATCGAATCAAATCGTTCATTTTCGTATTTTGTTTATTTCTGTATTTTCTTCTTGGTCTTCTGTTTCAACGTTATTATGGAAATTGGAAAGGAATTGCCAAGAAGAAACATCCTTTTGGCGCTATTGTGCGTTCGCTGT
Source organism: Musca vetustissima (assembly GCF_032173495.1). NCBI lineage: Eukaryota > Metazoa > Arthropoda > Insecta > Diptera > Muscidae > Musca > Musca vetustissima. The sequence goes on from NW_026876173.1 coordinate 104,370, forward strand.
CATAAAGCCTCGGTTCTCCTTCAACACAATATATGACAAATTGCATACAATTTCCGGGTTGTGAAAATAATCGAAGTTTATTTTTCTTCACGGCGAAGGTGCATGGTCTGTAGGTGGAACAAGTCAAGTGACTTGATTCAATTAAATTAAAATGAAGAGAAGATGGACAAGATAAATAGCGACTTAATATTCAGAAACATGTCAAAAAGATGAACATTCTTTCATGGTTGTCATCGGTAATATGTGGAAAACAAAATATTAAAAGTTGATATATATTAATGTCCGATTGTGCGGCACGGTTGTAATGGACAGTGAAGATGGAAATGAGTTTTTAAAGCAAAAGAAGAGTATATTGTAAAGGCGAAAGGTGGGAATAATCGAATATATATGTGGACGTTAGGGAAATATTGAGGATAAAACAAAGGAAAATGTGGTTAATTCCTCCATGATTAACAAACAAGTTCGGGTGGAGTCAAAATATTATCGATATGGGTTCTTAAATTCATCCACTTCTGTACAGGCACGTTGTTTTAAGACACCATCTAGTACCATCAAAATATCCAAAAATTTGCCCTCTTTAAACATAAATCAGTAAGGAAAATAGTAAAGTTGGGCCGACTATATGATACCCGTTACCACTTTGGGTATATTCAACAGATGCATCCTAAGAGACTTCTCATTTTTGAAGGACCATTAACATAAAATTGTATGAAGCTAAATATATCTTAAATCCATCCATAAACATGCCATTCTGCAACCTATACTAAATTTTTTTCATTTCGACAAATATAGAGTCGATTATGTAAATCGATTTAAAGCAAATCCCAATCGGGAATCCATTTCTGCATTTCTACCAAACGCTACCAGTAAGGAAAGTAGTAAAGTCGGACTGGGCCGACTATATGATACCCTTTACCACTTTGGTGTATCCTAATAGACGTCGGCTTTTCGAAGGAACATTGACATGAAATTGAACGAACATAAATATGTGATCTTAATATATATGTAATCCGATTGACATCAATTCCAACACATGCCATTCTCAAATTCTTTTCTGAATATTGTAAAAAGATTTGAAGCAAACTTTACACACACTGTTCGGACACCAATTGATTACCTTGTGTACAGTTAACATGAATTGGTCGAAATTATATATGGAAGCTATGCTATATCTAAATCGGAACCGATTTCAAGGAAACTTGCCAGAGATTAATTTACATTAATTTCAGTTCGTAGTGACAATCGGCCTAGCTATGGGTATTTAGTGCACCATTTACTTAAAATCGGACGAAAATATATACATGGGAATTATATTTAAATCTGAACCGATTTCAACCGATTTCAAAACTTGTACAATCAGTACATTGTCCTGAATTTTCACTCTTCACGAAACTTAGCACAAATCATTCTCGACTTAATTCAGTGCGCTATACCAAATCGAAAGCAAAAGCGAATCAAAAGATATATAGGGTCTTTGGTGCGCCATTTACATAAAATCGGAAGAAGATATATATGGGAACTATATCTATATCTGAACCGATTTTCACGAAATTTAACACACATTATTCCGGACCTAATTCAGTACCCTTTGCCAAATTTCGTCCAAATCGAAAAACATATAGGGAATTTGGTGCCCCATTTACCTTAAATCGAACGAAAATATATATGGGAGCTATATCTAAATCTGACCCGATTTTCTTGACGAAACTTGGCACACGTGATTCTGGACCGAATTCAGTACTCAATGCCAAATTTCGTGCAAATGGAAAGATATATAAGGACTGTGGTGCACAATTTATTTAGTACTCAATGCCAAATTTCGTGCAAATCGAAAATTATATAGGGACTTTGGCGCGCCATTTACCTTAAATCGGACGAAACTATATATGGGAGCTATATCTAAATCTGAACCGTTTTTCTCGAAACTTGGCACACATCATTCTGGACCTAATTCAGTACTCGTGCAAATTGAGAGATATATAGGTACTTTGGTGCACCATTTACATAAAATCGGACGAAAATATATATGGGAGCTATATATAAATCTGAAACGATTTTCTTGAATTTCAATAGGGTTCGTCCTTGGGCCATATAAGTGACTTGTGCCAAATTTCATCCAAATCGGATCATAAATGCGACCTGTATTTTGTTATAATTTAACATCTATAGACGGACGGACGGATGGACTGACGGACATGCATAAATCGACTCAGAAAGTGATTCTATGCATATTCTCAAAAGGAACCATGTGTCTATCTCGTTTCCTTTTGCCTGTTACAAAGATATGCACAAAGACAATATACCCTGAAGGGTATAAAAACTACAACAAATTCGGTTGAAAAACGTGTCCAATACGGGGGTACCATTACATGGGTTCATATGAACCGCTAAAATTAATCCATTCGAACTTATAACTAAATTACTATATTTGTTTTAAGTAGATTTTTTTTTGAACTTATATATAATATATACTTCTTTAATGTGTATGCACAGCACAGTTCCCTTATATTCTAACGGAGGTGTAGGAGCTCCAACAAACAAATCATAATTAATTATTATTTGTATTACATCCCGATATTTCCCATAATATGTATTACATTGGTATTTTTAAACAACTGTTGACTACTTTAAATTCTATGCAGGACAGTATCATTTCGGTCATGCAAATTACTTTAAGTACCCATGTTTTCCACATTAAACTGGTTCCCCCAATAACCGGCATCGATTTTTATTAGAAAAATATTTTCCACTCAAAATGGAAGTTTAATTTTACAATAAAATACCCCATTAATTTTAATGGAAAAAGGTAATTTTGTCTGGCACTTGGGACAAACATTTAATAGTTTAAAATTATTGTTTCCTCATTCCCTGCCGCCATTTAACGCCAATATTCGAATGATTATTCCCCACACATACACACACACATCAGACAGACTCAACTAATTAAAAGTAGTGTGATAATTTCCCATGTTCAATGATGGGTGAGCTACTAATGCCACTGCCTCGACATTGCCACTACTACTGGTGGCGGGTATCAGCAGTTGTTGTTGAGGATTGTGTCCATCCAATATTAGACCAAGAATAGTTACGGTTCGTTAGCACGTTCGTTCCAGGACAAGCTCACTGTGAAGCTATTGAAATTAAAAGATTTCACTACCCATGTCCGAGTAAACAAGTTTTTTCCATTTAAACCAATAGCTTTAGATTAGTTGTTGTCTCTTTTTCGTGTTGTTGGGTGTGCAAAAGTCAACCAGTGGTGTTCAACCATAGGAAATGATTTCTTTACCATAGCCTTTATTATTATTTGGTGATGTAAAAAAACTGATATGGCTGTGGTATTCTGATATATGAAAAAATTATATATATATATATATATATATATGCAGATTAGGAACGATAGATACACATTTTATAGGTTGTGAAAGATCTAGTTGTGGAAGATCTGTCACGCATATGCCAGAGGGGTCTTCAATGGAGAGGATATTTCCCTAGAATCCTGCAAATCTCAGATTCAACGGATATCGCACACCGACTGTGAGGAAGATAGTCCGACACCCAATACTCCATCTCCTATGCTGTTGGCGCATTTGGACCAGGGAACACGAAGTGGAGCAACACCCCACGTGACTGGAGCTGGTTCGTGTTGAGTCCGGTCACGATAAATCAAACATACAACGTATTTTTCCAGATATTTAAACCTCCAATTGTCCTGCCCACCTATAGTACTTATGTACGTCTCGACTGAGAAGTTGTCATAAAACCCGGAAATACAGCTAACTACCTACCTTTAAAATTCGCTAATTATTACATTTTCAAAGTCAGTGAAATATTTCGTAAAGCTGGTGCACCAATCGTTCTGTTTTTGTCTCTCACATAAATAAAAGATTTCTGCCCCGAACTGTGGACCCCGACGAGCTTCCTCCAGCGTAAGTAGAAAAATTTATTTCCGCTATGAATTTTTAAATGACAATTACACGTTACCAAGAAGTTAGTACATATTTGTTCTATGCTAATATTTAACACTTGCTCGGAGGGTTTACCACCCCTGAAAAAGAAACATTTACCACACACTATTAGTTTATTTAAACAATTTTAGCTTCCATTTGCTTGAATGGACCTTTAATGGTTTTTTCACTATTCCTTTTGGTGTATTTACTAATCGTATCTATTGAAATGCTATTAAATTAAACCTAAATGTAGTCCAATGACTACCCTTATGGGGATTTCACACACACTTCACGATAAAAAATGTGTGGCATCGATCGATTTTCCCCTTCACTGGCGTCCTTGAACAGAGGAACATTGCGCCTTGATGAGTTATCAACATAGAATTTGAAATTGAACGATGAAAATGTCAATACCGGGTTTTTTTCTTCACCTTGAATATTAATCATTTGCCAATTGACATAATGTCAACTGGTTTAAATTTGTATGTGTATGTATGTCCATGTTAAAGTCGAGTATGTACTCTATTGACAAGGATAATGAATATTTATTTATTCAGTTGTCAATTGAGAGTGCAAAAGGGCATATATGAAGGATATTAAATGTTATTATAGATTATAATTTAAAGTTTAATAAATAAACATGGAGGGCGTATTAGGTTTTTGATAATTTCTCCTTCTCGGACGGGGCCCACCATACGATACCCTACACAACTACCACGGAACTCTAACATTCTGCGGATGTTTATTCCAAGCCTGGGCAATATTTCGTGATATTTGCTCAATCTGGCCCGAATAAAGGTCAACAGCACCTCTTTCTTACACTGACATATCTTCCGAATATTACTATTCATATTCAGTACAGCCCTTCTAATTATTTGTCCAGATTCCCTTCACCGTGGGTTGTGTAGTGATGTTCGGCCTATTATTGGCATCGACTCAAAAAACACAAAAAATTAAGTTTTCGGTCCACTTCATCCAATATTATAATCTGATCATCACCGAAAATAATAGGCATTGTCCTTGACCATAACTGGAACCTCAGGCAAAATTTAAAAGCGATCAGCGCTATAATTCCGCCTTCTAGTGTGGTAATGGGTTATTAATTAATATATGAATACGTAAGCACCTGCACATATTTAAGTGTAACTTATGTCCTTCAGGATTAAATATATAGCTATAGAATACAAATTTTGTAATTTTTCACACAAAAGTCAGGGTCCATTTGGTCCAATATTGACCGATTTTTATCAAAACAGGCATGCTTATTATTTGGCCCAATCCCCTTCTCCAAGTAAAATTTCGATGTTTGGACCATAATTGCGGCGAAAATCAGACAAAAATAAAGTTTTTGGTCCATTTCATCCCCTAAATATTAAACGATCCTTATCAGAACCCATCCTACATGCAAAATTTCGATTGGTCCATAACTGTGGCCTGTATCGTGTTTACAAATTATATTGGACAAACGGACACACATGTCTAGATCGACTCAGCTAGTCGAGATATGACGATCGGTACCCTTAAAGGTGGGTCTAGGACCAATATTTCGCGGCGTTACAAACTTTTGGGGCTGCACAAAGCTATAATACCCTGACAACATAGTTGGAATTCTTGGAACACGAAAATATATTTGGTTTTTCTGCTTTTTGTGGTATTATAGATTTTCTATTTGAAACGCGAATAACTTCTTTACTTTCTAACGTGTTTATATTATTCTTTTTTTCTCGCTAGGTCATCAACAACAGTATCACATGAGTACCAATTTATATATGAATAAATCAGGTGGTAGTACATGGCAATATCGAAATCCAGATGTATTGGCAAATGACGGAAAACAGGTAACGCTGTGACAATACTATTGGCAAGGTTTGATATATAATTTAGGCACATTTCTCAACTGTATCGGAATATTTGATTTGATTCTATATCGCTTAAACACAAGGCGTTACAAAGAACAAGACACACACTATTCCGACACAACAAGTTCATCATTATCCAATACAGCCAAAAAAACGAAATACAATTATTGAATACACATATGAATTGTCGAACAATGTCTTTGCCAATAACTTATTTTCATTTAATATTATTTGAGGGAAATTCCTCGGAGAAATAAATATGAATTTGTATATTCACTTCTTTATTACGATGGCATGGCATTTGATTGCTACATGTGTTCTTTATATCCTGTCGATTTCCTTTCTATTGCCATCTAAGCAAATTGGTGTGTACATACGTGTGTATATAATGGTATATACACACATTGTCCTAAATTGCCATTATTCGATATTCGCAAACATTTGCCATTTAGTTACCAAAGTCCTTGTAGCCACTTCATTCATATCGCCCTGTTGCGGCTGATTACTTTGATGTTCGTCACAAAGTTTATTTGCAATTTGAACAACAACAAAAAATTCACTTTTCAGGTGATAGGCATTGGGGTAGCCGACTGGTACATGTACACACGCACACACACCCCTAAAGGGAAATGACGGATATAAAATCAAATTACCATAACACACACTCACACACATATGCAGGTAATTTCAATTTATCCAAAATGGCTTATTGGCTTAAATCAATATCGCGTGTTGGCATCATTCGCCATTATCATTCTTTTGCAATTTTCTTTCAATTAAATTTCAAAATTTTAAATGATCTGCATAAATTGGCGAAGTATTTGCATACATATCAAGGAAGTGCGTATTGTTGAAAATGTCTTGAATATATTCTAATTTTTTAGAAATTGAAGAATAAGAAATTTTGTAAAAAACAATAAGGAAATAAGTGGAAATTTCGGAAGGGGCCGACTATATGAACTGATTTTGGTTAAATGTGCTATAACATTGACGATAGAACAGACATAGCAATTGCGGTGGTCCACTGTTATGAAAACGGAAGAAATTAAGTATGTAACGTATATTGATTTATGAAATGATTTTAATCAATCATTCTGCAATCTATGAAACAAAAAAATTAATCTTATCCAAATAATTGACGTATGTCTGGTTATTTGGTGATCAATTTACTTGAAATCGTATGAAAATGTTCGTCGTAATAAATTAGGCATTTGGTGCACAGTTAGAATCAAATAGGACGAAAATAAAAACACATAAATTAGAACTTAATACACTTCATTCGAAACTCAATCTTATGCGGTATGCAAAAATTTCGGAAGAAATTATACGTTGGAAGCTATAACTAAATCGGAAACGATTTTAATTAAACGTGCATACATTATTCTATACACAACTGTGTACAATTTCTTATGAACTTAAAAAGTGAATAAAAACCAAATTTAAGAATTTTCACAATTTTTGTATAATACATTCAATTCTTTATGTTTTGTACAGCTTATTAAACCTCAATATCCAGCTTTTGCAAATTCTACTACTGGCAATTCTACTAAAGATAGGGCTTTGGCATTTTGCAGGTGGATTGCTGCATCTCCTAGGATATTTTATTCTTATCGAAAATAGATCACATTTCAAGGTCCTATCAACATTTTCCAGTGAATGCTTATTTTTGTGTTTACAGATCCCGACCGATTTTAAGTATTTTGAAGATTCTAGGTTATTGTTCAATATAGGTCCATGTTTTGACAATCCATATAAATAACATGCATTCTAGTTTCTCAGAATATAAATAAGGATCTCACATAAATGAAATGTAATTTGGACACTGTTATATAAAGATATTATAGTAATATCCAAATTATTCTGTATGTTCAACCGAATTGGCTGTAATTTCGTATTTTTAGATTTCCTTGGATAGAAAAATCTTCCTACCAAAAAGTGAAAACAATGTTAAGTTCGGACAGGCCGAACTTTTTATACTCTCCACCATGAGGATGACAATCAAATTACATATTAATGGTGGCCTCTTGGAAAAAACTCATGTTATGATAGGATCTTGAACATACCGCAAAATACTTGAGAAAAGATGAAGATGATGGTCCCCCGAAACTTTTTTCTTTAAATAAATTTAGTTTTGCAACAGAAAAATTTTCAAATTTTGAGTGTAACAAAATTCCAGATGAAATCATAACAAAATGGTGAACATGCCAAACGACATTAAAAGTGTAAATAAACGCATCTATGTGGATAAAATATTAAAAATCGCGTAATATTTCGAATTTTTCTCATAGATGTTGTTTCTCATTTTAACTCTATCCGGCCCGGCCCAGCGTTTTCTTGTATATCACATTCAGATTGAGCAAAAGGTGTTTAGGAGGAAATAGTAAGATTATGGAAAGCAACCAAACTCCAGTTGCGAGTTCAACTGGCAACGCAATTGAAATAAAACTTAACATTATGAATATCAACTTTTCTCAGTTGCTGTCGATAATACTGCTTTGACATTTCTACAACTAGAAATATTGTAAAAAAATGAATAAGATATTTCAGAATAACTAATTATATATGATGATAAGCTCAGTGGAACTATTATTTGATGATGAAAATTATGTTCAATTAGAACTACCATCAGTTCTGTGAGTAGATGCTGACGTTTGTTCTTTTGCAGTAATATTAACCATTATGGGAAGCCTACAAAGCTCAGTTTTTATAAACAGCAACCTGAAATAAATGGTTGCCGAAAAATTCTATTTGAAGCAACTGAAGTTGACAACAGTTGCCATCCAAAATGCAAATTTGGCAACTGGCAACGCAACTAAACTACGGTTGCAATCCGTAATCGACCCATTAATTTTATTTATTTTTAAGAAGTAGAAGTTGATACGCAAAAGTAGAGGTCAAATGTAACGAGTTCCAACTCCGAGTATATTTATAGAACTACATTATTTGCCCCATGTTTGGACGAACTAATAGTAAATATGACAAGCAGATTTCCGGAAAATGAAAAAAATCCAGAATTAACATTTTATGTTAATATAAAGATTTTAAAGAAATCTTACAATTTTATTAAAAATATTTGAAAGTGGATCAGTGGATCACTCTACAGAAAGTGACAGATCCCCAAATACCGACATTTTCACGATTAGTAATATCTTTGCATATATTTTCTAATTAACATATACCAATTTAACATTTATTCACATAAATGATCTATATTTATTTAAAACATATTTATACCCTTCACCACACTGTGGTACAGGGTATTATGTCGTTGTGCATATGTTTGTAACAGGCAAAAGGAAACGAGACACATGGTTCCTTTTGAGAATATGCATAGAATCACTTTCTAAGTCGATTTATGCATGTCCGTCCATCTGTCCATGTTAAATTGCATACAATGCAGGTCGCATTTATGATCCGATTTGGATGAAATTTGGCACAGCTCACTCATTTGGCTCAAGGACGAACCCTATTGAAATTAGGAAAAATCGGTTCAGATTTAGATATAGCTCCCATATATATGTTCGTCCGATTTTATGTAAATGGTGCACCAAAGTCCCTATATATCATTCGATTTGCACGAAATTTGGCATAGCGTACTGCTTCAGGTCTACAATGATATGTGTTAAGTTTCCTGAAAATCGGTTCAGATTTAGATATGGCTCCCATAAATATTTTAGTCCGATTTTATGTAAATGGGCGCCAAAGTCCCTATATAAATTTCGATTTCCACAAAATTTGGTAGTGTGTTCTGAATTGAGTCCAGGATGACGCGTGCAAAGTTTCCTGAAAATCGGTTCAGATTTAGATATAGCGCTCATGTATATATATTCGTCCTATTTAATGAAAATGGTGTACCAAAGTCACTATATATCTTTCGATTATCACGAAATTTGGCATAGCGTACTGAATTAGGTCTACAATGACGTGTGTTAAATTTCCTGAATATGCGTTCAGATTTTGATATAGCTCCCATATATACTTTCGTCCGATTTAATGTAAATGCACGAAATTTGGCATAGCGCACTAAATTAAGTATAGAATGATGTGTGTTAAGTTTCCGATTAAATGCAAATCCTTCGATTTGCACGAATTTGGCATAGCGTACTGAATTGAGTCTAGAATGGTGTGTCTTAAGTTTCGGGAAAATCGGTTCAAATAATAACCTTTTCTCCGATAGAGATAAATTGTAAACAGCACACTATGCTGCAGCATACCAAGTGGTTGATCAGATGTAGGGGAGACTGGGCTACCTTCGGCATCGGGGCACCTTCGGCAATCGCGTTTTCGATATGAAGCTCTCACCGTACATCACTAATTTCGACACATATGTATCCAATATCGAAATAAATAACTGACACAATGTTTGAAAATTTTAGCTAATAAGCTTATTTAGATACATAGGTTTTTGTATTTTTATAGATGTCTCTGTAATATTTCAATTCCATATCGTAAGTATTTCTTGTTTAAAATTTTTAAGACAATATTATTAAAAAGTGGTTAACTGCGTTGTGTATTATTATAAAAATATTTAAAAATATAATGTTTTTACAAAACAGATCGAAAAAAATGAAAAAAAACTATAAAAAGTACATTCGGGGTACATTCGGCATTTTAAAGTGGGGCACATTCGGCCATATAATTATAATTATAATTATAATTATATATATATAATTAATTATGCAATATTATTTTCTTAAAATGTTTTTGAGTTTGTCTTTCAAACTAATCCTTTAATATGGTTCGAAATTGCATATATAAGATCAAACGTGATTGTATTGACGAAAATGCGATAGAAACCCCCTATTTCTGATGGTATGTGCGACATTGAGATGTAAACGTTCGCCGCTAGAAAATAAAGTCCTATAATTCAAACATTGTGTGGCGTATTAAGACCAAATAGAGCCTTTAAAGGATCAGAATTTCAACCAGACTGATAGCGATGACAATTACCCGGCAATGCCTATGGTGCCGAATGTGCCCCATCAAATGCCGAAGCTACCCCGGGTTGGGGCACATTCGGCAAATTTGACTTTTTTTTACAAAACTGTAAAATTTTTTAACTAATACTATTTTTTTATATATTTTTGGTACTATTTTTTATAATTAAGTGTCAGAGGACAATAATCAGCCATAAAGTTGTTATATATGTTGAGATATAGAGCTCTAAAAAAAAGTGCCGAAGGTGCCCCAGTCTCCCCTACATACAGCTCCCATACACAATTGTTCACGATTTCATACAAATGGTACACCAAAGAACCCAAGTCCGTTCGATTAACATACTTTTCAGAATTGTATGTGTATAGGTTGTTTTAAATTAGTTCAAATATATATGTAGGCCATACATTTAATTTCGTCATTTCTTCAGGATATTGTACATATAGCATCTCTTGTACTTACCCATAGTGGTGAAGGGTATCATATAGTCGGCCCGTCCGACTTTACTTCTTTCCTTACTGCTTTTTTTATAACTTAATCATCTACTCATATTATATTTAAGGAAGGAAAACATTTTACTTTTTTCACTTCGCACCATCGGCGCGATGTTTTGCCAGGTCCAAAACCAGCGGAGTATATAATGGAGATAAACAGGAATTTTTCAAGGACAACTAAGTAAAGGTAACTCATCCCTTTACTTACTTTTAAATTTTTCCTTGAAGGAATCATTCACTATCGGATTCTAAATCGATTTTCGAAATATACAACAAATATAGTCGGTTGCAGGCGAGAATGTGAGGTCTTGCATTCCGTCTTAAGTAACGACCATAGATATAGTAGTTGGACAAATTCATAGCTGCTCGCTTTGCACCGTGTGTGTCCTCACTAGAATTAGATAGTTTGTCACCCTTAACACACATAACTCGGTGTCATAAATTACATAAGTTGTAACCACTGAACGCCTTATACCATAGACAGACGACAGCCTTAATTTGCATTAAAAAATTCTTAATTTGAATTAATATTTACCCCTGATAGACGAGAGTTTCTGCATTTACGAAATAGTTTTTTGATTCAAAACAATTGTTTGTCTGTGTGTAGGATGAACATTTTTTACATTTGTTTCGATATTTTTCGGGATTACATCTTTAGGAAATAGATACATGACATAAAGGAGAAATAGCAACAATGATCTTAGCAAAACAGCTCCCAATTTAAAAAATGGTTGAAATTTGCCTTCATTTCTTATTTTTATTTTCATAAATATAAATAAATATGACAAGAAACAATTCATTTTCGACAGCATTACCATATTGAAATTGCCTAATCTTATACAGTATGTATATATGTATAAAAAAGAATTGCTGTTCGTTAGTCTCGCTAAAACTCGAGAACGGCTGAACGGATTTTTATTATATTAGTCTTAAAATGTACGTGGAGTCCCAGGGAAAATTTAAAAGGTGAGAAAAATCGAAAATCGCGAAAAAATTACAAAAATATTATGCAGCATATTTGCATTTCCACGAATTTAGTATGGAGCCATTTTGATTGCACCATGTCGTTGTTGTTATTTTGAGATATTTTAGGCGAAAATTGGTAGCGTATCATTCTTTTAGCCCTACATTTGTCAATTATTGAAAAATTTTCAAAATATTTTATTATTTTTTTTCAATTGGATTGACATTGTATTGAAACTATTTTATGTGAGAATACAAAAAAATTATCTTTGAATTTACTCGCGATCATTACATGCACACGTTTTCAATAGAATGCACGTAAATTTTGTGGCAAATGCAAGGATGGAAAATCAGAAGACATTCAGTGAATTCTGATTCTAAGATTCATACCCTAGATTATTATGTTTAAAAATAATAATAATGTGTTCCATAGGAACATTTTGTTCCTTACAGTACCAAATCAGGTGGTGCTATTATATGATGCTTATGCCTAACCGTTTGTCAATATCTTTGAACTTATATTCGGATATACGAGATATATTCTTTGCAAAAATCTATCATTAGGCTCAACTGGAAAGAAAACAATTAACAAAAAACCAGTAATATGTAAAAATAGCCAAATTTTTTATAACAAAGAGTGATATTACCTATTCGCGTTTAACATGTGACTATAAAATTACAAATACCTCAATATGTCAACTACTTTAACATACCAAAAATTGAAAGGGATATATTTATGTCGTCTTTTTAAAACGATAAGCTATAGTACATAATTTCCTTATGCCTATTTATATCCAACACTATGAGAAAATTTTGTCTTTATTTAAAAATATTTCATTCAATATACCAGAATGAATGGGGATACCATTATATGGGTAGTTCCCGGAAACTTGGACCAATATTGATAATTTTTTGTAAGGAAATTTTGTATTCAATTATCATCTAAAATATAAAATTAGAGCCTATTTGGTTGAAACACGTGACTAAACTCCCCAAAATACCGAATATTGTAGGTACCGTTATATGGGGGCTACCCCACAAGGGTGAACTAATATTGAAATTTTTATACCCTTCACCACACTGTGGTACAGGGTATTATGTCTTTGTGCATATGTTTGTAACAGGCAAAAATAATAGACCTATGGTTCCTTTTGAGAATATACATAGAATCACTTTCTAAGTCGATTTATGCATGTCCGTCCGTCTGTCTGTCCATGTTAAATTGTAAACAAAGTACAAGTTCATCCGAATTGGATGAAATTTGGCATAGATCACTTATTCGGCCCAAGGACGAACCCTATTGAAATTGGGAAAAATCGGTTCAGATTTAGATATAGCTCCCATATATATATTTAACCGATTTAATGTAAACGGTCCCTATATATCTTTCGATTTGCACGAAATTTGGTACAGCCTAATCATTTAGGTCTAGAATGATGTCTGCCAAGTTTCGTAAAAATCGGTCCAGATTTAGATATAGCTCCCATATATAGTTTCGTCCGATTTCATGTAAATGGTGCACCAAAGTCCCTATATATCTTTCGATTTGCAAGAAATTTGGCATAGCGTACTGAATTGAGCCTAGAATGCTGTCTGCCAACTTTCGAGAAAATCGGTCCAGATTTAGATATAGCTCCCATATATAGTTTCGCCGGATTTCATGTAAATGGTGCACCAAAGTCCCTATATATCTTTCGATTTGCACGAAATTTGGTACAGCCTAATCACTTATGTCTGGAATGATGTCTGCCAAGTTTCGAGAAAATCGGCCCAGATTTAGATATAGCTCCCATATATAGTTTCGTCCGATTTCATGTTAATGGTGCCCCAAAGTCCCTATATATCTTTCGATTTGCACGAAATTTGGCATAAAGTACTGAATTGAGCCTAGAATGATGTATGCCAACTTTCGAGAAAATCGGTCCAGATTTAGATATAGCTCCCATATATAGTTTCGCCGGATTTCATGTAAATGGTGCACCAAAGTCCCTATATATCTTTCGATTTGCACGAAATTTGGTACAGCCTAATCACTTAGGTCTGGAATGATGTCTGCCAAGTTTCGAGAAAATCGGTCCAGATTTAGATATAGCTCCCATATATAGTTTCGTCCGATTTCATGTTAATGGTGCCCCAAAGTCCCTATATATCTTTCGATTTGCACGAAATTTGGCATAAAGTACTGAATTGAGCCTAGAATGATGTATGCCAACTTTCGAGAAAATCGGTCCAGATTTAGATATAGCTCCCATATATAGTTTCGTCCGATTTCATGTAAATGGTGCACCAAAGTCTCTATATATCTTTCGATTTGCACGAAATTTGGTATAACGTACTGAATTGAGCCTAGAATGCTGTCTGCCAACTTTCGAGAAAATCGGTCCAGATTTAGATATAGCTCCCATATATAGTTTCGTCCGATTTCATGTAAATGGTGCCCCAAAGTCCCTATATATCTTTCGATTTGCACGAAATTTGGCATAACGTACTGAATTGAGCCTAGAATTATGTCTGCCAAGTTTTGAGAAAATCGGTCCAGATTTAGATATAGCTCCCATATATAGTTTCGTCCGATTTCATGCAAATGGTGCCCCAAGGTCCCTATATATCTTACGATTTGCACGAAATTTGGTACAGCCTAATCATTTAGGTCTAGAATGATGTCTGCCAAGTTTCGTAAAAATCGGTCCAGATTTAGATAGATATATCCCTTTTTATTATAGATTGATTTTAAGTAATTAACGCACCATATATATTTTCGCCCGATTTCAAGTAAATTGGGTATCAAACTCCTCATGTTAGTCAGATTGACATCAAAGTTTGCACATCGTACAAAATTGAGCATAAAATTATATAGTTGCGTTTTCTAGAAGTACAGACATAGCCCATCGGATGACCTATTTATATTTGTTTGAAGTCGATTTACATACTTTATGGATAGATCTAGTTAGATTCACATTTAGATAAATATCACATATTTTGTTTCATCCAATTTCATGCTAATAGTCCTGTTTAATATGCCCATAGTGGTGAAGGGTATCATATAGTCGGCCCCGTCCGACTTTACTACTTTCCTTACTGGTTTTAGTAGGATTTATGTTACCAAATAAAACAACCAAATAACCAACTACAGCTGATTCGGTTGAAAAAACGTGCCCAGATCCCCAAAGGATAATGTATAATGTGGAAGCTTTTTGGAAGCTTGAGCAAATTTTATACTCAATGATCATCCAATATATAAAATTACAGCCAAATACCGAATATTAAGGCGTGCCGATATTAGGGGATACCCGGATACTTGGACCAATATTGATAATTATAAGTAGAGATATTTTCTGCTCAATAAGTATCCCTTATATTAATTACATTAGAAGCAATTATGTCGAAGGCCGTGCTTAAGATCTCCAAATTCCGAACATTGAGGGCTACCATTATATGGGCGGTAACCCGAAACATGGGCCGATATTAATAATTATTTGTACGGACACTTTCTGCTCAATGAGAATCCGAAATATAAAATTACAACCAATTCTGTTGAAAAATCGTTAAAATTCCTCATATTGCGTTATATGGGGGCTACCCCAAAAGGTGAACGAAAATTGAATATTTTCAATACCAAATATCATAGGAGTAGTAGTAATGTATGCAAATTTCAAAGCTCTATCTTAAATAGTGGAGAGTGTAAAAAGCTAACTTAATATTGGGGTACCGTTATGAGGAAGTCTTATAAATATATAGGGGAAATGTAATTAAATCCGAAAGTCAAACTTATAAGTACATTTAAATTTATTAAATTTAATTTTTTCCACGAATTAAAAAAATTAATAAACTTTAGATCTTTTGCCCGGCCCGCTAGTTCAGTATAAATTCAGTTTGATTTTGTGCATTAACAACAAATAAAAATGAGGATAATGTACAAGTTAATTTGAATTAAGGCTGTTAATGCAAATTAAGGCTGTCGTCTGTCTAGGCTATTACAGTTCTTAACCATAGTACTGAAGAGAATTCACATACGACACCTGGAGACCTAAGAGTGAATGCTAAGCTTTCTACCGTCTGTACCGAAACAAATGAATGATGATGCAGAATGTGATAGTTACGAAGATCAACCATTATCGCCCCATTAGAGGAGCGCGTACTCGTTACCGGCAGAGTGGACAATTAGAAATATTGGGGCTGCGCTCAAATTGTTGAATGAAGTCAACGCGAAGCACCTAATACTTTTCAATCGTTGTTAACAGAGCCTAAAAATGGGTAGAATTTTCCGGTACAGAAGCCTGAATAGAATGTTAATGTTTTTGCGTCTGACTGCAGTACCAAAGACGCCTTCCTTATATAGGAGACATATCAGAGCTTTGATCGATATGTTCAATTTTTAAACATTTTAGAAGTACTTCTACCCGCATTTAATTTTAAATGTTTCCATTAAATTAATATTTTTTTAAGAGCCCACGTGTTTTCTTAATTTTATTTTATAAATATTGTATTACACCTTTTATTAAATTAAATATTCAATATTCTTAAAATTGAGCTCCAATATAGGCCAATGAGAAATGCGAGTGAACACTCCACCCAATTTGCTGGAGATGGGGATCAGCGTTTTTCAATAAAAACAAATTCGGAATTGAATTTTAAAACACGTGTGTATGTTTTTTTTTTGTAATTAATTTTGCCGAGGAGTTGTATTTGCTGGTTTTACACACAGACACACACGCACGCACGTGAAAATATCAGGAAACCACTTTTAATCTTTCCGTTATTAAATTGGCAAGTTGGTTGTTGGATGGTATGTTGGTTGCTTGATTCGTCTATGTACTTATTGTGATTGCTCTTACTTTTTTAGCAACGATTTTTATGGGAATCGATTTTATTGGCTTTGTTATCAAAGTTGGCAAAACAACAAAAAACGCCACATTCAGGCTTATAAATCCAAATTTTATTTTATATCTTATTTTGTTTGCTGCTTCTGGAAAGCTGTTTTTTAAATTATTAAATATTCCATCAATGAATGGTAGAATGGTTCAAACAGTACGAGGACAAGTTATTGTGTCGAATATGGAAAATGCTGCAAATTTTGTGCTACCTATTTTTTGTAAGAACTGGAAATCATAAAAACATAAAATCGAGAGAGAAACAGATCTATGAGATTGGACTTACTAGAAATTACGAACTTATTAGATTTCGTTTTTAACTACCTTACCTCATATCCGAATTCTTGGGGCAGACAATTTGCAATGAGAGTCCCTGTTTTGACACAGTGCTTGACCGATTTTAGGTATAATGAAACTACATGGACTCCATACTCTGGCTATGAATTTGAGCTATAAATAAAAAAATGAAAAAGAGAACATTTTAAAATAAAATGGCTCGATCGTTTTTTTAGACCACATATTCATATGTAGCAAAATGTGCTTTTTGTAAAGGAGGGTTCGGAAGGGGCAACCACCTAGTCCCAAAATTACTTCTGTCGTATCATTTTACAAAATTGGAAATAATAACAAGGACGCGATGGTGAGGACTCAGGAGGGGAAGTAAAGACCCCGGAATTCTGTCATTAGAAATAGATAACTGATGGGTAGCTAAATGAACGAAATGAAGAATTCGAAAGTGTTGTGGATGGGGATAAAGAATTTATAAAAAGTTTGGAGACTAAACCCAAAAATGCAACATACCTGAGTTCCAGAATACAGAACGAGTTATTAGCCCTTTGTGGCCCAATGTTGCCCACAGGTTAAAAAATGTTTTAAAGCTTATATTTAATACGCAGCTGGTCGATTTATATTATTTAGATTTCGTATGTCAATATCTAATTATGAACGGCCGATATAAAAAGAAAAATCAAAAAATTCTAAATTTTTGTAAAGTTATAAGTTTTAAAATATAGAAGAGGCTAAATTTGTGTATACAGTCCAAATTATTTAAATCGCTTTGTATTCAAATTTTTTGATTCTTACAAAAATAAATATAGAGAATAATTTAAAACGATTTTTGTGTCGATTTTGCTTTTGATTTTCTTGATATTGGACTTTATTTCTTTCAAAAGAATGTACTGTATCTCCCAAATGCAAGGGTGTAGTGATGTCAAATTTTGTACATATCCTGTTTAGGATAGTTTTAATTTAATGCAAATCTCTGAACAGAAATTGTTCTAAGATTGCGGAAAAATTCGGGGGTAAAAGGGTTAAAAATAATTGGGGAATACATGAAGAAGTGAAAAGTGTTGTATTATTTTAGGTTTTAGCGGATAAATCTACGAATATTTCTGGAAAGGATCTTCAGGTGTGGTTGGACGGCGTTTCTAACATGTCAGGCAATTATAATGTAGTGCGGGCCAATATTAAATTTAAACTGCTAATTTCTCTCTCACATTTTAAATTTATGTTTAAATGCAGGTTCGAAATTCAGAATATTCAAAGTATATTTTCTACAATTTCGGAAATTTGCTCATTCTTTCGAAAATCTCCAAACAGATCTGCTACTTTATGGAAAATATTTCGAGACTACATTCATATTGTGAAATATTATGGGTTGGGCGGCATTATTGCTTATCTCTTTTATATCGAATCTATAGAATAGATAATAGATTTATTTTGGATTTATTTTTAATAAATATATTAGGTATTTTAAAAATTAATATTAACAAATTAAATTGTACTATGCCTAAATCTGAAGTGAATTCTGGTGACATAATAAATATGTGTACCACCGAAGAAATTATAATTGGATGCGATATAAACGCCAAGCACTCCAACTGGGGAGGAAACGTAACCGAGGCGAGAGGTCGGTCTCTACAATCTTTCGTCTATAACAGCCTTAGCCTTGACGTCTGCCCAGCAGATGTTGCAACAGGCATAATGTAAGGATCCTCATTGACACTTCATGCGAACACCAGGAATTGTTCTCGACAATCTCGGTCTGTTAGCAACGCATGAATTTGAATCCGATCATCGTGCAGTTGAGATGTGCCTGCGAACGGGTGACATCCAACAAGAAGAAACAGTGTCTCCGGGACACCCTAAAGAGAAGCCCAAATCCAGAACGTCATTCCAACCTAAAAGCAGAAATCATGAATCTCATTGTGATAATAATGCAACATGAGAAAAGTCGTTTTACTGTCTAAAAACGAAGTCAACTCTAAGTCTTACGGAAAGGTAAAAAAAAAAACAGCTGGGCTTTCCTTTAGGTAGACCATCAAAGGCATCCAAGATGACAACGGAAGATTTACACAACGATGCAGCACTTGTTAAGTAGAAGATAAAATGTCAGAGCACAGAACGGTCAGAGCAGGGGCGCCACAGGGATCACTCCTGGGATCGGTTCTATACAATCTGTTCGTATGCGCCTGAAAGAGGACTGCTATTAACGTACGCTGATGATGTGTTACTTGCTCTACGAGGCCGTTTTGGAAGCTCTGTGGAGAGAAGACATGGAAACACTTCACAACTACTTCAACAAATGGGGACTTAAACTCAATGTTGGAAAATGTGTATCTATGGATTTCAAGGGCAAACCCAAGTCTACTGCGAAGAGCTTCCGAAAGTACATTCCGACTGAAGTGTCAGACAGCATGAAATACCTTTTAATCATCCTGCACGAATGATTCGACTTCGGTCGCCATGTGGATTATGTGGTTTCAACTGCCAAAAAGATGAACTTTGCCTATCAGAGACTCTTTTGAATGTGAGGAGGGCTTTCTTCGGAGGTAAAGTTGCTAATATACAAGCAAGTGATTCGTCTCATCATCAACTATCCTTTGCTGTATGAGCAGACATATCGTAGGATTGAGACCAAATTTTGATAACAATCGAATTTAAAGACGTCCCGCCAATAGCAACATCTACAATGCAATCGACTTCAACCGAATAGATGTCTGCATTATGAAAAATGTCGTCAACTTCCTGGAAAGGAGCCAGCTTTTGGAAAATGGAATATTGGAGCGATACCTAGAGTGCAACGAGGAACTCCACTACATGCTTAGAAGGCTACACCTCCCTCCTGCAGCTTTGTTGAAGCTGCGAGATGGAGGAATCCTTTACGATGAAGATGGCCGTCTGATTTCTACCATCGGAGGTACCACAGATTTGACGCTGATATTGAGACGGTATTTAGCACAGCCCAGTAAACCGGAAATTGTATATAATTTAATTTAAAGTTTAGATTTAAGGTAGTTTTAAATGCGGCGTAGTCTCCTTCATTGTAAGCCATATAACATAGGAGAAATAGATTTAAAGTTTATTTAATACTGCAGGTATTAAGTATACTGTACAATGAAATAATTTTCTAAATAAATGTCAATTTTGAAATTAATTGAAATCGCCTTTGAATTAATTAGCCATTTACTGTTCTTGTTTCTCTACAATTTTTGCGGTACACTGTCATATGGAAGTTCAATTATTAAAAAAAAAAAAAAAAAAAAATCTTCCGATTAAAATATAAACCATTTTTATGGCGAATTTCGTTTCCCATCCATGTACACATATTTATTAACAGCTGTAGTACAATGCTACTCACACGCCAATCCTTGCGATTTTTAACACACATCGAAAATTATTACTCAAATAAAAATGGAGCACGATTTTTGATTGAGGGTTGTTCTGGATACAAAAAACCACATTTTCCCATTTATATTTGGTATCTGTTGTTAACTTGTGTCGGCTTTTGAAGCTGATATCAGTTATTATTTGTGTTTGTTCTTTTTGTTTGCGAAATTTTTTTATTAAATAAAAAACAGCGAAAAAGTAGTTCGAAAGCTTTACGGGATATATATATTCCAGGCTGTTTCGACGAAGGCTGTTTCAAGAATGTTTTTGCACTTTATTTTATTATCGAAAATAACCCAATTAGTGCAAATAGTACATAGAAGTCGGAATTTATTTTCTACTAGCTGGACCCGTGGCGCTTCGCTGCCCCTACTTAAGTGGTTAACACAGGATAGTTCACGTAGAAAACTATTTGTATGTAGTTTAAATGCTACTTTTTATTGATAGGATTGATATATCGTTAGCTAAAATGCAAAAAGGCGTAACTAACAAAAGCATAATTGTGTAGGAGAAGCAACTATTTTGAATGAAAACTATAAACATGTCATGTGAAAAGAAAAAGTATGCCCGGCTGGGTGATATTGCATATGACGAATAATAGACTATAATTTTTTTACAAATTTAGTTATTTAGTTTAAAGGCAGTCATAACAATTAGGTAAAAATTTGAATTTTTTGTTAGTTACGCCTTTTTGCATTTATCAAATAAACCCACTTGTAGTTACGTCTTTTTGTTTTTTGTTAATAGAAGCTCCTTTTTTGACCGCAGACGTGTAAAACTTTGTCAACACATGTAGTTTATTGACATTCACAATATTCATTCAAAAAGTTAATTTTCAATTTTTTGTTAGTTACGCCTTTTTGTATTTTAGCTGACGATATGTTTTATAGTAGCCCCAATTACTGTTTGACTATATATATTTCGAAGTATAATGTATCAGTACTAATACCGTAGAAGCTGATTAATGTATACGATATCTGATTTGATTCAATAGATTAGAAATGCATTTTTAAATAATCATTGATTAACAGTGGTATCATTAAAAACAAACTTGGCTTGACCTGTCTCAACAGGATTATACACTAATATATTTTCTACAATATTCACTTGTTTTGCAATAATCGTTGAAAGACCAATAAAATCCTTCATTCCCATTACCACCTACCTTTAAACCTGTATTCTCATCTGGGATCCCTTCACATTGTAATATTTTTAACGAACCTAGATTTAGTCTTCTTCTTAACTCATGGTTGTGTCATGTTCTTAACTGGACATACCTTGGTATTTTTAGGAAACCAATTTCAAGTTCGAAGATAGAATTTGTGGCTATCCTCGAAATAATAGTTTTAGTAACATCCGTCTGATCAACTAAACCTAATTTCTCAAATAATGGAAATATGTTGTTTTCAGGTCAGCTATGATGATAACCCGCCACAGATTTTACATTATTATAACTTTTAATCCATCGTCCGCATTTTGCTTCTGGATATCTTCCAATTATTGCTGATGCATACTTTTATTGAATTCATATTCGTTTTCTCCGATGGTGGTAGAATTATTAAAATTAAAAAAAAAAAATATATATTGTTTCCCACTGGGTGGAGAAGTACCCTGTGCAAAGTTCTATCGCTATCGAAGAAATATTTAATGCCTTTAGTGCAACATTTACATAACATCGGTCGAAACTGTATATGGGAGCTATATCGAAATCTTAACCGATTTTCACGAAACTTTACACACATTACTCTAGACTCAATTATTATTCACTTTGTTGTGCTACAATTGTGTTGTAGTTGCGTCCTTTTGTTTCAGAGAATATCAAGTCAAAAGGACGTAACTGACATAAAACCTTTAAAAAATAAATAAATAATATTTTTTTTTTTCAGAAAATAAATACAGCCCTCTAGTGCGGTTAAACTTTGAAAAAAATTCCAGCCATGCCCCATTTTTATAAATTTTATAACGTTTTTTTTTTCAAAAAGTAAATACGGCTCTATAGTGCGGATAAACTTTGAAAAAAATTACAGCCATGCTCCATTTTTTGCTTCTTGTGTAAAATTAGTAAAAATGTAGTTACGTCTGTTTGCATTTATGATGACAAAAAAACTGAAAGGTGAAATATATTACGTCAATAATTTTTCATTTTACACAAATTTTATTCCAATGTATATGAACATGACAATAAAGAGATGAAAAGAAGTAGACGTTAGCGGAATTATTGAAATGGTGGATTTATAATTACTGATAATAAAATAATAGGACAAAAAATTATGAGTTGAAAATTGTGAGTAAATTCCGTCCATTGAATCACCCCAATTTTCATAGGGATGATGTGTATTTGCAACCAATTTACTCAACACATTTTAAAGCGGGAATCTGCAACGCCCCTTAGGATATAAACATAGAATACCTATGCCATTTCAGATTTGTGATTACTTTTGATGCTATAACTCCACATTCACGCGAAATTTTAGGATTTTATCCAGCCTATGAGTTTTCTAACGGGTGGCATGAGGTGCTGTAAAATGCTCAATAAATTCTGTTGAGCGGTTTTGATTAATCAAACAAAAAAAAATATTTTCTATGTATGTAAATTATTTAAATGCAACGGTGAGTGCATTTTCCCAAATCGTACCACGCTAATTTTTGTATAGATGATGTGTATTTACACCTACGTTATTCAGACAAATTTTGAAGGCCGTGCCTGTAACCGTTTCCAAGATATGCGCATATTACATGTTTAGAAATTTTGAGGTATGTTTTTTGAGGATGCTATAACTCTGCAACCACGCGGAATTTTTTAAGTTTATCTAGCCTATGTTACTTTCAGGGCATGTCACGACATACTGTGTAAATCTCATTAACATCTGCTCAGCGGTTTTTGCGTCTATCGGGAACATACACACAAACAAACAAATTTTTTTCTATTTTATATATATAGATAAAGCTTTGTAAATATTGAAATTTTGGAGTATTGGTTTATAGAAAATGCACAATGTTGATAATTCTGAAAATAAATAATATTCTATAAATAATATGCCGCAGTCTATAAATTGTCATTAAGTATTTAGTAGATTTTCCCAACACGTTTTACAACATTGTATATTAACAATTAAGTTATTTATACAAAAGTTGATTGTTTTAATAAACACGAATGTATTGTACGAGAGAATACATGAATGCAAGTACGTGTTCGTGTGTCAGTATTCAATGAAACGTGCCCTACGGCTTAACTTGTAAAATGAAATGAAATTATTTATACCATTATTATTGAATAAAAGTAATTATTTATGTGTGACAAAAATTTATTATATTTGAGGTTTATTGAAAATTGACACAACACTGCCCTTAATTTATGCCAACGAATTCACACACACACTCACGCATCATACCGACACATGCTCACCCAGTTAATTTCGTTGAATGTTCATTAAAATTGGGGTCGATTGCTCTTGCGTTATTAAATTTCAATAATATTTAAAATGGCAATTAAATTAAACAAAAGAAGATGTGTTTGGTTATTTTTACACTCGCCATATGGACGATATACTTGTTTTTAATATACAAAAAATATAATAAATTGTGAAATTATAATTGAGTGACGACAAACAAAGAGGAGTATTTTTGACCCTTTGAAAAATTATTTTGAAGTGAATTTGTATTAATATTTATAATTTTGTGAACATATATATTTTACAAAAGGTGTAATTGGGATAATTGATTTATTTCTCTGTGGCGTAAATTAAATTATATGTTTTGAATAATGATCATATCAAATAATGTCAACACGAAACTGTTGATAGATTTAGTGGACATAAATGTGAACTGAACCAGTACAGAAAGTTCAAAAGTCGGACGGGGCTGACTATTTAATACCCTTCACCAGTTTGGGTACATACAAGAGATGTTCGTATGTAATACAATATGCTCTAGATATAACAGCCATAGTATCTTGTGAGGACCATTGAAATGAACTACATATATATTTGAAGTAATTTAGAACAACCCATAATAATATGTACAATATCTTGTATATACTAGTATTTTTTGTCTCAAGCGGATAAACATTGAGAGTTTGGTGTACCATTTAAAAATATGGGAGCTATATCTAAATCTCCAATTTCAATAGGGTTCGTCCTTGTGCCAAATAAATGAGATGTGTCAAATTTCATCTAATATGGATCATAAATGCAACCTGTACTTTGCTCTCGAAAATACATGGACAGACGCACGCACAGACGGGCATGCATAAATCGACTTAGAAAGTCGGTTTATTTCGGATAGATTCTGTTTAATTTGCACGATATTATGTTTAGCATATTGAATCGAGTTTAGAATGACCTGTGTTAAGTTTTTTTGAAATGGGTTCAGATTTAGTAATAGCTCCTATATACATTTTTTCGTCCAATTTCATGCAAATGGTACACCGATGAACCTATGTTTGTTCGCTTTAACTGTAATAATGCAGATAGTAGTTTACCAAAGAATCCAAGATTGCCCAATTGACATGCAAATTTTTCAATGATTTCAGAATGGAATTTGTATAGTTTTTTGATTGATTCAAAAAACTGTTTACAGGTCCGTCAGTATTTCTAGTGATTTAGGTTGAAAGGAAGGTAAGCTAATCGTTCTATAGTCATTTCAAGGTCACATTAACCTCCTTCCACAGACATGACAAACGCAGACAACTTCGGAAACTACATTTAAGGTTCTGGAGATGTGCAGAGTTGAAATATGTATATTGACCATTATCACACCTTGTATTAGCATCTCTTCTTCCTCAATCAATTCAATATTTTCTTTTAAAGTCTATAAAATTTTAATCTATCTATATATCTATATATATAACCAGTAAGGAAAGTAGTAAAGTCGGACGGGGCCGACTATATGATACCCTTCACCACTTTGAGTATATTCAACAGATGAATCCTAACAGAAGTCGCATTTTTAAAGGACCAGTAAAATGAAATTGGAACCATAAACACGTCATTCTGCAATCGATACCAAATTGTTCATTTGGTCAGATATAGAAGCTATATCTAAATCTGAACCGATTTCAGGAAACTTAACACACATCATTCTAGACCTAATTTGTTACGCTGTGCCAAATTTCGTGCAAATCGAAAGATATATAGGGACTTTGGTGCACCATTTACATTAAATCTGACGAAAGTATATTTGGGAGCTATATATAAATCTGAACCGATTTTCAGGAAACTTTACACACATCATTCTAGACCTAATTTGCTACGCTGTGCCAAATTTCGTGCTTAAATCGACTCAAAAAGTGATTCTATGCATATTCTCAAAAGGAACCATGGGTCTATCTCGATTATTTTTGCATGTTACAAACATGTGCACAAAAACATAATACCCTGTACCAGAAAATAGAATTTGGTTCAAGAACCTCAAAACCTGGGGGCTACCAGAAAAAATTGACAAATATTTATAATTTATAGTGGAGAGATGTGCTACCTAATAAGAACTCGACGTACTAAATTACAGTCAATTTTGGGGTACCGTTATATGGGGACTACCAGAAAAACTGGACCTATATTTATAATTTTTAGTGGAGTAATTTGGTACCCAATAAGAACCCAATGTACAAAATTTCAGCGAATTCAGTTATAAAACGAGCCCAAAACCCCGAAAATACCGAAAATTGGGGGTGCCCTTATATGGGGGCTTTCTGAAAAAATTGACCTTTCGTCATTGGGCCAATTAAGTGACCTGTGCCAAATTTCATCCAAATCGGATCATAAATGCGACCTGTACTTTGTTAACAAAAATACATGGACGGACGGACGGACAGACGGACATGCATAAATCGACTCAAAAAGTGATTCTATGCATATTCTCAAAAGGAACCATGGGTCTATCTCGATTATTTTTGCCTGTTACAAACATATGCACAAAGACATAATACCCTGTACCACAGTGTGGTGAAGGGTATAAAAATGAATTGCTGTTCGTTAGTCTCGCTAAAACTCGAAAACGGCTGAACGGATTTTTCTTAATTTAGTCTTGAAGTGTTCGTGGATCTTCGGGGAAGGTTTAAAAGGTGAGAAAATTTTGAAAATCGCGAAAAATTTGCAAAAACTATTTTGAAGCATATTTGCATTTCCGCGAATTTAGTATCGAGCTATATTGATAGCACCACGTCGTAGTTGTTATTTTGAGGTATTTTGGGCGAAACATTTTTTGGGAGAATACAAAAAAATAATTGAGAAGTATATTATTGAATGTACACGCGATCATTGTATGTACACGTTTTCCATAGAATACAGGTACATTTTGGGACTAATGCAAGGATGGAAAATCTGAAGACATTCTGAATCGAGTTCGTGGCCATTCAGGGTATTCGGATATCTAAGATCCATGCCCTAGATTAATTTGTTTGAAAATAATAATATGAACATGTTGTTCCTTAAAGTAAATGAAATGTTGATATGCAATGGGAAATATAAAATCAGGTGATTATATGCCTAATCGTTTTTCAATATCTTTGAACTTATAAACAGAACACGTCGCATATATCCCATACCAAAAATGTCTATCACAGAGAAAACTAATATACGAGATATTTTCAGCTGTAAAGAGAACAACCGACAAAAAACCAGCAATATTAGAAAAATAGCTAATATCTAATTTGATAGTTGTACCAAAACCTCCGTCCGATGTTACCTATTTGTATTGAACATGCCAACTACCGATAACACTCAGGTTGGAAAACGGGAGTAAAAACCTTTAGATATAGTGCACAACTTCTGGGATGATGTCCTGCGATCCGTTATGTCAAATTATAGCCAACTCTATGAGAAGATTAGGTCAATGTCTTTATAATACCGAAAATGGGGAGAGGCCTGTATGTATTGCTATATCAAAACTTGGTCCTAAATAGGTAATTTTTCGCAGAAATGTGTCTCGCCTCCAATATCCTGGAATGACATATTTTAGGTACTACAATGGGAATGGCGATATATACATTTTTGGTAGGAATATTTGACAGCATATGAGAAATTATTGCGGTTACCATTATATGGGTGCTCCCCGGAAACATGGATCAAAATTGATAATTATTTTAAAGGAGATTTTGTACTCACTGATCATGTAAAATATAAAATTACAGCCAATTTGGTTGAAACACGTGACCAAACTCCCAAAATACAGAGGAGTGGACCAATATTGACAATTTTAAGTAGGATTCATGCTACCAAATAAAACCAGTAAGGAAAGTAGTAAAGTCGGACGGGGCCGACTATATGATACCCTTCACCACTATGGGTATATTAAGCAGGACTATAACATAAAATTGTATGAAAAAAATGTGATATTTATCTAAATGTGAATCTACCTAGATCTATCCATAAAGTATGTCAATCGACTTCAAACAAATATAAATAGGTCATCCGTTGGGCTATGTCTGCACTTCTAGAAAACGCAACTACGTAATTCTATGCTCAATTTTTTAAGTTGTGCAAAATTTGATGTCAATCTGACTAACATGAGGAGTTTGATGCCCAATTTACTTGAAATCGGGCAAAAATATATATGGAAGCTCTATCCAAATATTGAGCGATTTCAAACAAACTTGTCACAGGTTAGGTTATACAACTTTCAGAACGTTTTATTCCAATTGGTTCCTTAGTACGTCAATTACTTAAAATCAATCTATAATAAAAGGGAGCTATATCTAAATCTGGACCGATTTTCACGAAACTTGGCAGACATCATTCTAGGCTCAATTAAGTACGTTATGCCAAATTTCGTGCAAATCGAAGGATATATAGGGACTTTGGTGCACCATTTACATGAAATCGGACGAAACTATATATGGGAGCTATATCTAAATCTTGACATATTTTCACGAAACTTGGCAGACATCATTCTAGGCTCAATTCAGTTCGTTATGCCAAAATTCGTGCAAATCGGAAGATATTTAGCGACTTTGGTGGACCATTTACATCAAATCGGACGAAACTATATATGGGAGCTATATCTAAATCTGGACCGATTTTCTCCAAACTTGGCAGACATCCCTCTAGGCTTAATTCAGTACGTTATGCCAAAATTCGTGCAAATCAGAAGATATATAGGGACTTTGGGC
This sequence comes from Musca vetustissima, assembly GCF_032173495.1. Taxonomy (NCBI): domain Eukaryota; kingdom Metazoa; phylum Arthropoda; class Insecta; order Diptera; family Muscidae; genus Musca; species Musca vetustissima. The sequence continues at coordinate 133,215 of NW_026876173.1, forward strand.
ACTATTTACATGAAATCGGACGAAACTATATATGGGAGCTATATCTAAATCTGGACCGATTTTCACGAAACTTGGCAGACGTCATTCTAGACCTAAATGATTAGGCTGTACCAAATTTCGTGCAAATCGAAAGATATATAGGGACTTTGGGCACCATTTACATGAAATCGGACGAAACTATATATGGGAGCTTTATCTAAATCTGGACCGATTTTCTCCAAACTTGGCATACATCACTCTAGGCTTAATTCAGCACGTTATACCAAATTTCGTGCAAATCAAAAGATATATAGGGACTTTGGGGCACCATTTACATGAAATCGGACGAAACTATATATGGGAGCTATATCAAAATCTGAACTGATTTTCACGAAACTTGGCAGACATCATTCTAGACCTAAATGATTAGGCTGTACCAAATTTCGTGCAAATCGAAAGATATATAGGGACCGTTTACATTAAATCGGTTAAATATATATATGGGAGCTATATCTAAATCTGAACCGATTTTTCCCAATTTCAATAGGGTTCGTCCTTGGGCCGAATAAGTGACCTATGCCAAATTTCATCCAATTCGGATCATAAATGCGACCTGTACTTTGTTTACAATTTAACATGGACAGACGGACAGACGGACGGACGGACGGACATGCATAAATCGACTTAGAAAGTGATTCTATGCATATTCTCAAAAGGAACCATGTGTCTATCTCGTTTCCTTTTGCCTGTTACAAACATATGCACAAAGACATAATACCCTGTACCACAGTGTGGTGAAGGGTATAAAAACCAATTACAGTTGCCTATCGAGCAGGTCTGAATGACATTCATACAGATGCAGTAGCTGAACGGTCACAAAGTGAATGCCGTCCTCGGAGCCCACCCCCACCCATAGCAGCTGAAGAACGTCAGCTGCCCAGACAAACCAGAGTAATTTTGGCCCAGTTACGTTCTGGATGATGCAGTCGGCTCAATTCGTATTGGGCACGGATTGATGACCAGGTGCAGGATATCTGGCCAGCATGTGGTACAGGCCCTCATGCCACACTGCATTTATTCAATTGCCCAGCCAAATCTACTCACCTCACTCCGGAATATCTGTGGTTACAGCCAGTAATGGTAGCTGTATTTCTAAATCTGGAAACAGAACTGGAGGAAACTATACAATTCATATAAACTGCTACAACAACAACCAATTACAGCTGATTAGGTTGAAAAACGTGCCCAAATCCCCAAATATGTGGAGTGCCATTATATTGAGGCTTTTTCGAAGCTTGCACAAAATTTTAAGGTACATTTTCTACTCAATGATCATCCAATATATAAAATTACAGCCAAACACCGAAAATTAAGGGATTACCTGGATACTTACCAATATTTATAATTTTAAGTACAGATATTCTGTTGTGTACCGTGCCCAGTGTTGCCAAAACTTTGTCGATAAAAAATGCTAGATTTTGTTTAAAAAAATGCTAGAAAGTGCTAAAAATTTTAAAAAAGTGCTAAAAAGTTGTAAGAGGGAACTTCGCTTTTAGATAAAAATTAGATCTATATTTATTAAAAATTCATTATACACACAAGGGAGAATGAGTGTATTTTTAATATCCTTGCAACACCTCGAAATATTTCCATGAGATCCTATTTATTCATAACCAAAAAAAAAATTCTTCAATATTGCCATGTACGTCTCTCTGATTAAATGACGATATATCTCGCAATATTGAAGGCAAATCTTTGAAAATTTGCACATTACTCATATTTCTAGGGTGTTTGGTATTGAAAATGGGATATATCTGTCCTTTTCAAGGTAGCCCCAACCGAATTGGCTCTAATTTAATATTTCGGTTTTTTATTGGAAAAAAATCTTCCTATAAAAAATTATCAATATGGATCCATGCTTCGGTGTAGAACGGTACCTCAATTATTCGGTGTTTTCGTGACTTTAGACACGTTTTTTAATCAATTTCAATTCAATTTGATATTTTGGATTCCCATTAGGCAGATACCAAGTCTTATATAGATACCAAGAATTATATATAGTGGTCCCTGTCTCGGGGTAGCCTTCAAAGAGTGGTCATGGACGTTTTTTAATAGAATTGATTGTAATATCACAAGAGGCTGGCACATATGCAGAAAATTATCAATTATCACGGATTGCTCATATCCCTCATATTAAAGTACCGACCAATTTTCGGTATTTTGAGGGGTTTAGTCGTATTCTGGGCTCTGTTAAAGTAGAAAATATTTATGCGGGCAATTTTCTATATTTAAACATATGCTTCATATAAAATTTCCGTCTTATTTACATACTTATAAAGCATTCTGGATTACGGTTGAATAAAAATCATTGTTCAAGAAAGTTTACAATTTAGGTTCATAATTTTTACATTACTCCCACACAAAGGCCCCGCATAATTTGTTTTTTTTTTTCATTTTTCCAAATATACAACCTACTATCAGACAATGTCACAGTTACCATATGAAGTACCCAACAATTTAAGAAAATTGTAATAACCTCCACATGATGCTGGGTATAAAACGTTTGGCCGGATCGGGTTTTTTACATGTTCATAGATTTACTGACACTTTTTTAACATTGGAAAATCAAACTCATAGGGTGAAAAATAAAGAAATTTCAATAGGAGTATGTGAAAAATGAGAAAAAATGCATTTTATTTATTTATATAAAATAAACAGAAAATTTAAAAAAATGTCCTGAAAAAATAAAAATGCTAAAAAAGATGCTAGGTGCTAGATCAATATTTTTGGTGCTAAACGAGTTTAAAAAGTGCTAAATCTAGCACTAAAAGTGCTAAATTGGCAACACTGACCGTGCCCAAGATCTTCAAAATATGGAATGTTTATTGCTATCGTTATATGGGCGGTACTCCGAAATATGTGCCCATATTGATAATATTTGGTACGGATATTTTCTGCTCAATTACAACCCATTCTGTTGAAAAATCGTCAAAACTTCTCATATTGCGAGGTACGGTTATATTGCTACCCTAAATAGTGAACCTAGGAGTAGTAGCAATGTATGTGCAAATTTCAGAGCACTATCTCAAATCGTGGAGGGTAGAAAAAGCTAACTTAATATTGGGCTATCGTTATATGAATTATACATCAACAATATTGCTATGCAAGACAACGTTTGCCGGGCCCGCTAGTTCTGGATAAAAAAGGTAAATAGTCCGCAATATATTTAACTGCTTTAAATCTCGTCTTTTAAAAATTGCAAATCGTCAACTAATTGCTAAATAAATGAACCACAATTGTTGTATCGCCCATTCAAAAGCGGTTATCATTAAACAAATTTCCGGTTGAGAAATCAACTGAATTAATTTGCCATAATTATCATTCACCAGTCGATTTGGTTACAAACAACAGAGCAATTAAATTTTATACGAAACATGAATTCAAATGCACTGAACTTAATTCCGGACAAATTGTTATTATCATTTCTTTTTTTATTTCTAGCCACCAACTAATTGTTAACTTGTTATGGTAAATATCGGTCATTTGTTTGTTAAATTGCAACATTTGTACAAATGCACGCTAAAGAGTTGAACGGATGTGGTTGCTGTTTAATATTTATATGGTTAGGATTTTTTTTGTATACCATACACCACATGGTGGTATAGGGTTTATGTCAATGTGTATTTGATTGTAACGTGCAGAATGGAAAAATATAGACCCAGAGGATATACATAGAATCAGTTTCTAGGCCGATTTATGCTCGCATCGCATTAATAATTCTATTGGCACAACTCTTGAAATCGTATAGAAGATTTAATGAGTCGATGAAGATTTCCAATCCAATATATTTCTTCTTCCGATATTCGATTTATGCGTATGATTCACGAGATGAAGGACTCATTAATAAAATTCATACGCGCCCTTGCACAAGTTTCATGTTCCTTCTGATACATGTAGAAAGCAACAACGAGCTGAAAGTGAATCATTTACCTTTTGTATACAGTTATTTGGTAAATCTCTTAGCTGCTGATTTAAATATACGAAAACTGTAATACACCCTACACCATTTTAGTCATTTAGAATGAGTGGTCGAAGAATCGTATAATATGGATGATATATATCCCCATTCTATATTTATTTCGATATTATACGCAAAAGCTTGTAGGGGAGACTGGGGCACATTCGGCACTTTTTTTAGAGCTCTATATCTCAGAACTTATTCAACATATATAACAACTTTATGGCTGATTATTGTGCTCTGACACTTAATTATAAAAAATAGTAACAAAAAGATATAAAAAATAGTATTAGTTAAACAATTTTACAGTTTGGTAAAAAAAGTCAAATTCGCCGAATGTGCCCCAACCCGGGGTAGCATCGGCATTTGATGGGGCACATTCGGCACCATAGTCATAGTCGGGTAATTGTCATCGCTATCAGTCTGGTTAAAATTCTGATCCTCTAAAGGCTCTTTTTGATTTTAATACGCCACACAATGTTTGAATTATAGGACTTTACTTTCTAGCGACGGACGTTTACATCTCAAGGTCGCATACACCATCAGAAATAGAGGTTTTCTATCGCATTTTCATCAATACAAGCACGTTTGATCTTATATATGCAATTTCGAATCATAGTAAAGGATTAGTTTTAAAGACAAACTCAAAAACATTTTAAGGAAATAATATTGCACTATCTGTATATGGCCGAATGTGCCCCACTTTAAAATGCCGAATGTACCCCGAATGTACTTTTTATAGTTTTTTCATTGTTTTCGACCAGTTTTGTAAAAACATTATATTTTTAAATATTTCTATAATAATACACATCGTAGTTAACCACTTTTTAATAATATTGTCTTAAAAATTTAAAATCTTGTATACACGAAATACTTACGAAATGGAATTGAAATATTACAGAAACATCTATAAAACCAGTAAGGAAAGTAGTAAAGTCGGGCTGGCTATATGATACCCTTCACCACTTTGGGTATATTCGAAAAGACGTCGCCTTTTTGAAGGAATTTTGACATGAAATTGAACGAACTTAAATATGTGATTTTTATGTCTTTCTGGAACCTATGCTAAATTTGATTTCATTTGGGCAAGTTTAGAGTCGTTTGCGCACAGTGGGACAGATTTGTGTAAATCGATTTAAAGCAAACTTGACACACGCTATTCGGTATGCTTCACTGTTTAAAATGTAATCTCAATAAATAAGTCGAAATTATATACGGAAGCTACGAGATATCTATATCTGAACCGATTTGAAGCAAACTTGCCAGAGATTAATTTATATTAAATTCAATATGTTGTGTCAATCGGCCTAGCTGTGGTTCTTTAGTGCACAATTTAATTAAAAGCGGATGAAAATATATATAGGAGGTGTACACATCATCCAAACTTAATTAAATACGCTATGCCAAAATTCGTGCAAATCGAATGATATTCAGAAACGTTGGTGCAACATTTACTGAAAATCGGACGAAACTATATATGGAAGCTATATCTAAATCTGAACCGATTTTCACGAAACTTAGCACACATCATTCTAGACCTAATTCAGTAGGCTATACAAATTTCGTACAAATCAAATGATTTTCAGGGACTTTGGTGCACCATTTACCTAAAATCGGGGGAAACTATATATGGCAGCTATATCTAAATCTGAACCGATTTTCACGAAACTTGGCACACATCATTCTAGGCCTAATTCAGTAGGCTATACCAAATTTCGTGCAAATTGAAAGATATTTAGGGACTTTTGCACCCCATTTACCTTAAATCGGACGAATATATATATGGGAGCTATATCTAAATCTGGACCGATTTTTCCCAATTTCAATAGGGTTCGTCCTTGGGCCAAACAAATGAGCTGTGCCAAATTTCATCCAATTCGGATCATAAATGCGACCTGTACTTTGTTTACAATTTAACATGGACAGACGGACAGACGGACGGACGGACATGCATAAATCAACTCAGAAAGTGATTCTATGCATATTCTCAAAAGGAACCATGGGTCTATCTCGATTATTTTTGCTGTTACAAACATATGCACAAAGACATAATACCCTGTACCACAGTGTGGTGAAGGGTATAAATACAAAAACCCATGTATCTAAATAAGCTTATTAGCTAGAAATTTCAAACTTTGTGTCAGTTATTTATTTCGATATTCGATACCTATGTATCGAAACTAGTGATGTACGGTGAGAGCTTCATATCGAAAACGCGATTGCCGAAGGTGCCACAGTCTCCCCTACCATTCGGAACCATATAGGAGTTTGGTTAATGAAATATTATGAAGGTATATATAGCATTTATTACGCTATGAAACATTTGCTTTTCAAATTCAGATTTAACATTTTTAATCAGTGACCATTGCTCTACAAGCCATGTTCAAAAATAATTTCATAAATTACATATTAAAAACAAAATTACCGCCATTTTCGATCCATCCTATTGAAATTTTACCCTTTACCCTTAATGAAACCCTTATATATGGAGTGTATAGTAAAATTGTTAAAATTGAAAGTTTGCACATACATTGTTTTTACTCTTGGAATGCTTGGTATTGAAATAGAGATATATCTGTTAACGGTTTGGTAGGGCACATATGACGGTCCCCCCAAATATTCGGTATTTTGTGGATTTTTGTGATGGCTTTGAGCCGAATTAACTGTAATTTGGTACCTTGGGCAAGAAATCTCCCTAACTAAAGTGATCGATATCGGTCCACTCTTTATGATAGCTTCCATAGTATTTTGAATTCCCATTGGAGGGTAAATTTCCATACAAAAAATAACGATATTGGAAAACAGGGCCCTCCATTTATAAACGACCCAAAAATTGGATGGTATAAAATGTTCGACCCGGCATTAATATGGCTGATTACTTTTACTTTGCACAAGGTATGCGATTTTGCTATTCTATTACATTCTTTGCTATTCTATTACATTGAAAACCGTAGCCATTTCTATTCATTTAGATACAATAAACAAATTAGACTCTGGCGAACATAGCACAGATATAGCTTGTTAATATCATTGAAAAATATCAATTTATTTGTTACTTTTTCTCGCAAACACAAAGGATAGTTGTTTCAAAGCATAATTATAACCCATTATGATCCACTATAAACACATATCTATATCGAGTCTCTGTTTCTCATTTAAATTGCTCGGCAATTGGCAATAATCACTATTTAGAACGATTCATATTGGTGGCTACATTCTTCCAGCATTCAATTCCGAACGTGTGGATACACTAAACAGAGAAATATTTAAGCCACCATCAAAAGTAGCATCAGCAGAAGGACTATACTATTGAGAAGTAATAGCGTTCTAATTTCAAAATGTATGCAGATGCAAATAAAAGCAAAAGTTGTTGTTGCCGTTGCTTTTTTCCTGTTATGTTTTGAAACTAAAAAACCACGAACCCCAATGGGAGAAACTTTCATTTATGCGGAAACATTGTGTGAATTTCAATAGCATCTCATTACGAATGAGAACGTTATAGTACTGTATTGATATGTATGTAGTTGGGATAATGTGTAATGTACGTTTTTTTTTATTATATCAATATAAAGTTGTGGGTAGATTTGCATTGTTGAAATGTTTTACATTTTAAAAATTTTACATCACTGCCGAATAGAAGGGAATTAATTAGAAAAAAGTGAATACTTCCTTCATTAAAAATCACATTAAAGAATTTGAATTGCTAATTCATGAGTGGATTCTCATTATTGTATATAATCGTTTAATTTCGGTTTATATGGTTCTAAGTTAATATGAAATAATAAAAACGTCGTTCCAATTTTAGATACACTGGTTGGAAAACTAGGGTAGGGAATGAAATTAAAACAAAAATTTGTATAGAAGATATTTGACTGATTTTTATTCTCTTCGATGCGGAAACCTTCAAAATACTGACAATGGGCGCTTCCCTTATTTGTGGGGGCTATACCAAAACATGAAGCATTGTCTGCACTTATAGTCATTAAATTAGTATTTATGCTAAGAACAAGAAGAAAAAATGACAAACGCGGTCTTTCTTTGTATTTTTTGCCTTTACTTTGCGTATTTGTGCACAAGTAAAGAAACAAATTCTTCGACTTTGGTTTACCTGTTTGCGGAAGTGCCCCTATGTGTATGTCAATTATCAGAGCCCTTTATACCAAATGACTGCCACATTGATAGGAAAATGTGGCTAAAGCCTATAAAATACTCAAAATTGGCCGGTACAGTGATATTAAAGCTATAGGAAAACTTAAATCGATATAGATGTTTTGTGGCAGGAAGATTTGACAACCCATAAAAACCTGACAATTAAAATTAGAATCAATTCGGATGAAAAACTTGCTCAAAATGTTGAATAATTGGGGATACCACTATATAAAGTGCTACCTGACCTTTGAGCCCGTTCTGATAATTTTTCTTTTACTCTGGAAGTCGATCCTAAAATATTTTATTGCAGCTAATTATGTTGAAACATGTGTCCAAACTTCTCAAAATACCGGATATTGTGTGGTACCGTTATATGCTATCCTAAGAAGTAGATCGATATATCCCATCGTAGGAGTAATAACAATGCATTTCAGCAGACTGTCGGATGGTCAAATGTATGAACATGGCTTGAGTAAAGCGTAGGTAATTTCCAAATTGATTAATGGAAATACCCATTTTGTCTAAAACCTAATGGTTTTGGGTAGTTTTCCAAAATTTATGTCATTTACGCCACTGTTTCTGACCAAGAATACCTATACTTTGTTAGGTGAATATTCCGACGTGTTACAAACGGGATGTCAATTTAATATATATTCCACCTTGTGGGGGAAGCTATAAAAATGACTTTATGTTCGACCAGGATGATCCAGAATAACCTGGAATGCCAATCTACAGACACTTCGATTTGAAAATCCGCCTAATACCGTAAAAATACCTCAAAACAAACTATATCATATCGGATGAACTACTTTTAATGGAACTGGGTCTTTGTATGGAGGCTATGCCAAAGCATGAACATGTATTGATAAATTTCTGTGAAGATGTTGTTCCCACTCGAACACGAAACACGACCGTCAGTCATACCATGCCATCGTGGTAAGAATAGCAAAATAAACCTCCAAAATTCCGCGACGACGAGTAGTTATATCATTAACCGTAATCACACCTCTGAATTAATATTCACTTTCTATGACCAGGAAGTAAAAAATTGGTCTAAACCAAGAACTTTCGACTCATAATTGTTGGTCCTATTATAAGATTATCAGTAATAATAATAACCACCAGTTCAGTAATTCCGCTAACATCTGCTGTTTTTCTTCTCTCCATTATCATCTTATATTGGAATAAAATTTTTGTATAATGAAAAATGATTAACATTACAATTTTTACATTTTGTCATTGTCATTTTTGGGAAAAAGACATTTCAGTTTTGGAACTTATTTTAATTTCAAAAATTCTACCATCTTTGGAGAAAACGAATATGATATTCAATTAAAGTATGCATCAGCAATATTGGCAATATCCAGAAGTGAAATGCGGATGGTGAATTAAAAGTTATACAAATCTGAAATCTGGCGTAGGCTATCATTATAGTTGACCTGAAAACAAAATGTGTCAATTACTTGAGAAATTAAGTTTAGTTTATCAAACTAAAACCAGTACCCGTCACCTCTTTGGGTATATTCTACATGTCTCCTAACAGGCGTCGCAATTGAATATATGATGTTTGTGCCTTTCAGGAATCTATGCTAAATTTCATTTCATTTACGCAGTTCTAGAGTCGTTTACTTATAATGGGACACCATTTACGCAATGGTGTAAAAATACTAAGGTATGTACAGTTATAATACATTCCTTTGAATTTTTTTTTGGCAATGAAACAATGGCGAAGTCCAGGCTTATCATTGTCCTTCTTTCATCTCAATTGTGTCACCTGGGGTAGCTATTTTCATCACCCGTTGAAATAGTGAGATAATATGTGCCGCGAGTTCACCCAAAAGAAATATAAAAAATTGGGTTGAGCCGTCGGGTTAGTTGCCCACACTCGAAAAACCCTTCCTACTATGAAACCCCCTCCTACAAGAAAACCAAACCCCCTAATGTTGACGACCCCCGCAAACGTATAAAGGACCACGATCTGCGAATCTGCACTTGGAATGTGCACACGTTGTACAGAACAGGTGCAGTTTTCGTTTTGGCGGATGTACTCAAGAAGTACAAAGCCGATATTATTGCCTTACAGGAAATGAGATGAAACGAGACATGAATTTGGCTGCGAATTTATGGTTAACAGGAGAATAAAATACCTCGTCTCCAGATTCACTCCAGTAGATGAGCAAATTGCTTTAATCCCCATAAAAGCAAAGTTCTTCAACATCAGTCTTATGCTACATGCAGTCCATGCTCCGACCAAAGACAAAGATAAGCAGACAATATACATATTTTATGAGCACCTAGAAACAGCATATGATCGCTGCCCTGGCCATGACAGTAAAATTCTTCTAGGAGATTTTAAAGCAAAAATCGGAAGGGAATATATCTTTGGCCCCACCGTCGGAAAATTCAGCCTTCATGACGAAACATCCGACAACGGCATGAGCTTGATGAGGTTGATTGACTTCGCGGCAGCAAAAAACATGGTAGTTAGCAGCACCAGATTCAAGCATCTCGATATACACAAGGCCAACTGGATTTCTCCTGACCAAACAACGAGAAATCAAATTGATCATGTTGTGATAGACGGAAGGCATTCATCCAGTGTATTAGACGTTCGATCGATCGGAGGAGGGAATATCCATTCGGACCATTACCTTGTAGCAGCCAAGGTTCGCACTCGTCTTAATGTTGCAGGTGCGATCTAACACAATACGGAAAGTCGACGTCGAAAAGCTGCAAACACGACAGGTAGCCGAGGCCTACTCCGCTCAACTTACCCACCTGTTTGACGAAAAACACTTTTTGTCCCGATAATAGTATAGAAGCACAATGGAAAGAATTGCCCACTCCCTACATACTGCAGCAAAAACAACACTTGGGTACCAAAAACAACCATCAAGAAATCCATGGTACGATCATGAGTGTAGTAATGCAACGCAGTGTATAGGGCAACGCTGCAGACAATAGCAACACGTAATGTGCTGGAGAATTGTCGGGAGAAAAGGAGAAACGTATTTTCAGAAGAAAGGACAAGAGAAACCTGAAGTTGAGCAAATCGAGATGTACAGGAATCAGAATGAAGTCCGGAAATTTTATCAAAGATTAAAACACCAAACCGAAGGTTTTGGTGCAGGCACATCCTCCTGTAGAGATGAAGAAGAACCAATAAGAGATGATGGTATAGAGTGTATACCACCTAGCCAAGATGAGGTCATAAAAGCAATTTATCGGCTCAAGAACAATAAAGCAGCAAGAACCGATGGGTTACCAGCCGAACTATTCAAGACTGGTGGTCAGATGCTGGACAGGAGCATGCACCAGCTGATTAGTACATTTTGGTTAGAGGAATGCCAAATAATTGGAACCTCAGCATCCTGTGTCCCGTGCACAAAAAATGAGACAAGACGGTATGTGGATTATTGGATCATACCAATGCGGATTCAGTCCTGGCAAATCCACCATTGACCAGATTTTCACTCTGCGCCAAATCCTGGAAAAGACTCACGAAAAACACATCGACACATTCCACCTATTCGTCGACTATAAAGTAGCATTCGACAGCCCTATCCGTTTGGAGGTGTTTAAATCCATGTCAACGTTCGGCATTCCTGCAAAATTAATACGGCTATGCAGGATAACTTTAAGTGGCACAAGATCAGCAGTAAAGACGGAAAGGACCTATCGGAGCCCTTCAATACCGAACGAGGATTCAGACAAGGTGACAGTTTGTTGGTGACCTTTTTAACATCCTGGTGGAAAAGGTCATTCGAGAGGCAAAGGTGAACAGAAATGGCACTCTGTACGCCAAACAACACAAGTTACTCGCCTACACCGATAACATCGATATAATGGGTCGAATATTGCGAGCGGTAACAGCCACCTTTAAACTAATTGAGAAGGAGTCTGTCAAGGTGGGTCTGGCAGTAAACGGCGAGAAGACCCAGCTGATGGTATCAACGCGCAAGACGTCCAGTGGACTCAGACCAACTGTGGAACATGAGAACTACAGCTTCGAGGTAGTTAAAGATTTGATATACCTTGGTACCGCCATAAATAAAACGAATGACATCAGTTTTGAAATTCGGAAATGGTAGTGATGGACAACATATGCTACTATGGTCTAAGTAAGCAGTTTAGAAACAAGGCCACCTCCCGCCAGACCAAACTCACACTTTACAAGATGCTGTTACTACCCGTGCTGTTATATGGATCTGAAGCATGGGTACTTGCGCAAACAGATGAGACATTCTCCGAAAGATCTGCGGGCCGATCTGCGTCGATGATGAATATCGGCATCGAATGAACAACGAGCTTGTGCGTATAAAGCACATCGACATAGTCAGTCGTATTGAGCTGCAGCGACTACGATGGCTAGGCCATGTTGTGCGAATGAATGAGAATGCGCAGCTCAAAACCTATATAAAAGCGAGCATTCCCGTAGACGGGGAAGGCCACGAACCAGATGGAAAGTAGAAAACAACATCTTGGAACGTAATCTTTCAAATTGGAGGAGATGCGCTCAAGAGCAACGCGCTTTGAAATCTTTTTTAAGCTCGGCTTATGGAATAACCGTTCTGTAATAAGTAAGTAACCAACTACTACAATATTATTACTGGTACTACACTACGAAATATCTGTAGTCGAAAAGTAATGTTTGAATTTGGAGCTAATAAATAGTAACTTTTAAACCGCATAAAAATAGTTTTCTGCGTGAACTTTCATATGTTAATTACTTTAATAGGGCAGCTAAGCGCCACTGTTCCAGTTAGTAGAATATATTTTTTAAAAAATATTCCACACACAAATGTTCCGTTTAATCTACGGTATGTTGAAATTCGTACCACAGTTTCCCAGCCTGAGCGTCTATAATTTGGAACATTATTTTTTTTCAGAGAATGTACAAATTTTAGAAGTTTGCTGATATTAAACTAAATATTTCATGTAGATTTGCATAGCTCATGGCATATCCTCATTACACATACACCACAAAGTATTACCACAACTCAGTAGCTTTACCGATAAAAGCTACATCTCTTTGTTACCAAACGTTTGTTATTTTTATTACATTTAACAATTCAAAAGCCAATAATATTTTTGTTTACACCATTGAAGTGCTTTGGTTTAATTTACAGGCAGGATTTATGGCTTTATATCGGTTCTTGAAAATTTTATGACATCTTAAGTAAACGATTGCATGAATGAATTTGACAACATCATTCAATTTATATGTCAGTTGTTGACAAAAATGTTTCGGTACTTACCACACAAAATGCTAGTGATAAGTACATCACATTGTTATTTAGTCTCTGAGAATACAATGCTAATGTTAAGTAATTAAATTTAATTTGAAGATAATGTTTGTTTATCTCAGCAAAATCATTTTGGTGACAAATGATTTATAATAGCATGCATTGGCTTGAACAATAGTTTAACTCTTTCATTGTTAAAATATTTCAATGTTTGTATGTTCCATTAATTCTGAAGAGATTATTTCCGTTAATGTTTGGTCATAATTGAAAATTATTTCTTTATCCAAGGATTTATTGGTGATTAAATATTTTATATCATCGATGTACTTAAATGTTATTATTTGACCAGGAACGTAACGCGAATGATTAACGGCACTACTCATACACACCGCACTACTAATACACACCGCACTACTCACACACATTGTCATTATACATAATGCAGTTATGGACATGCGGATTAACATAATTTTGTAAACATATGAGATGCAAATTTCAGTACGCACGTACACAGTTATCATATACGGATATTTACAAAAACATAGTTTTTAACAATACATAAGACCATGGGTTCAAAACCTGCCAACAATATCGTTTCCGCCGTGGATTATCCACTAAATAAAACATATCTGAGCCTTTAATACTTCTTTATGGGTAGTGGAATACTATGCAAAATGTGCATCGACGATATAACTGTGACATTTAGTGTAAACTGGCTGTATTCCTTGTACCAATCGGCCCTTAGAACTTTGGTGCACCATTTACTTAAAATCGGACGAAGATATATATGGAAGCTATATCTAAATCTAAACCGATTTCCACAAAACATTGTTTCTAGTAACATCAACACGTTGTGCAAACTGTTGCGACAATCTACCTAATTTTGGCTCTTTGATGCACCATTTACATAGAATCGGACGAAACTATATATGAGAGCTATATCTAAATTTGTTCCAATTCCACAGAACTTCGCGTACATCAATCTGGGTCCAATTCAGTACGCTGTGCAAAAGTTTTTGTGGATGAGCCTAACATTGGGTTTTTTGTGCACCATTTACTTAAAATCGGACGAAAATATATATGGGAGCTATATCTAAATCTGAACCGATTTCAAGAAAAAATATTCATTAACCAGTGAGCGGAGCAGTATAATCGGAGCGGAGCAGTATAGTCAAATTATAATAATATTCATTAACCAGTGAGCGGAGCAGTATAGTCGGACGGGGCCGACCACAACTTCCACGAAAATCTAACTTTTTGTTGTTCTATTTTCTGATCTGATTTGACCATCTTAACCGACTAGAGGTCAACAAATTACTATTACTCATATTCCGTACAGCCCTCCTTTTCCAGATTCCCTTCACCATGGGTTGTATTGTGATGTTTGGCTTTCAATTACGATCGAATCGAAAGAACAAAAAAATTAAGTTTTCGGTCCACTACATCCCAATATTATTATCTGATCATCACCAATAATTATAGACGCTGTCCTTGACCACACCTGGATCCTCATGGAAAATTTCAAAACGATCAGCTCTACCGCCCTCTAGTGTGGTAATGGGTTACTACATAATACATGAATACGTAAGCACCTACAAATATTTAAGTGTAAGTCCCACGACAATATAATTGGTATCAATTTAAAGATCAACCACTCCTCTTGGATATGCTATAAACAACGAATTATAATGGACGGACGGACACACATGTCTTGATCGACTCAGCTAGTCGAGATATGATGATCGGTATACTTAAAGGTGGATCTAGGACCACATAGTTGTGTAGGGTATAAATATTCAATCTGGATGGAATTTTTTTAGTTAGCAGAATGGAGATATGCCCAACCACTCCTTATAAAAAAATAAATTATTGGGCAAAGGCTTGTAAATCACGTTTTCAAGATGATGAACAATTATGTTGAAGCATGTTTGTAGTGCGACGTAATTATGGTACTATACCCACCTTCACCAAATTGACCAAAAGCTTTATTCTTGTCAATTTTTCTGTATCGGCCCTATTTATGAGCCGAAAGCCACGAAACTTTATTATCTGGCTAAGGAAG
The DNA here is from genome assembly GCF_032173495.1 of Musca vetustissima. Classification (NCBI taxonomy): domain Eukaryota; kingdom Metazoa; phylum Arthropoda; class Insecta; order Diptera; family Muscidae; genus Musca; species Musca vetustissima. Next base: position 148,669 of record NW_026876173.1, read on the forward strand.
CAACATTTAAAACTTGAAATCCCAAATTTGAATATTACATGCTTATTATTTCAAACAGTGATAGAAACGTATAAAATATCAAAGCTTCTTCTTAAATATATTATTTAATTAAAATAAATAATTTATTCAGTAGTGTTGGCGGGTTGATTGGATACCAAACAAATAATTTATGAAAATCTAAAACCTGAATAATTTATACTTTCATGATTTAAATATTTTTTAATCTCCAAAGATTACTTTGTTGAGAATCAGCCATCCTCTTGAGCCTTAGTATATTTCTCAACACAATCACCTTTAATAGATTAACATTTTTATGATACATTAATACTTTGGATTACTATATATGAGAGTATGGTTTACTATTCGGTAATAATCAAATAATGAATAAATTTAAAACCGTGTTCATTATCTAAGGAATTATCTGTGCTTACTGGCTTTATTGTCATAATTTTATTACAATTTTCTTTTATATCCGCAGGCATCATGGTTGTATGATTAACTTCAACACTCACACATACAAACATGATGCATCATAAAAGTTAAGCTATCTGTTGGATAGGTAATAAATAATATGTACATACATTACCATACATTATGAGGTATGAATATTATTGCACTTAACACCACTGCGTGAGGATAATGGGTAGACATAACAAATCATAATAAACTGTTACAGGTAAAGGACTTCAGAAATTATTATATTCTTCACTACATTGTGGTACAAGGTATTAGTATTTTGTACATATGTTTATAACAAGCAAAAGGAAACGAGATATGTACATGCTGCCTTTTGAGGATATGTATAGAAACACCTTCTAGGCCGATTTATGCATGCCCGTCCATGTTAAATTGTAAACAAAGTACATGTCGCATTTATGATTCGAATTGGATGAAATTTGGCACAAGGACGAACCCTATTAAAATTGGAGGATATCGGTTTAGAGTTAGATATAGCTACCAGGGACGTACGCAGGGGGTCCGGGCCCTCCCGAATTTTTTTTTAAATCAGTTTTGTTTTGCAACAGAAAAATGTTAATTTCACTATAATTCTCCACATTTCTACATACATAAGAGGAATGTAACAACATTTTAGATGAAATTGTTATAACATTGGTGGAGAATATGTCAAACCACATTTATAGTGTAAAGAAGAGCATAGATCCCTTAATATTTAGATTTTTTCTTATACTTGAAAAAGGTGTTTTTTGTAAAGTCGACATCTTATTTTAAATTAAAGGAGGATGCGGAAGTAGCAACCAACAAGTTCAAGAATTACTTCTGTCGCACCCTCTTACAAATTTGAAAGATGCCATTGAATGCTTCACCGTCCACGAAAAAAGGAATATCACAAAGATGCGATGATGAGGACTCAGGACTTTATGTCGCCTTGAGAGGAAGTAAGGCCTACTGAATACTGTCGTTAGATATAAACTTAGAAAATGTTTGCAGAGTACACCAAAAAATGCAACCTACCTGAGTGCCTGAATTTAGAACGAGTTAATAGACCTAATTGGAGAATACATCCAGAAGTCTATTGTTAATAAAGTGAAAGTGACGTATTCTTATTGGTTTTAGCGGATGAAACTATATATGTATTATATTTTTGACAAGGTATCTAAAAATGTCAAATAATGTTTCCTTTGCTACGTGGAACTAGAAAGATTAACAGGAAAATAATTGTCTACAGTAATAATAAATACAGTAATGAGTATGGGTTTGGATCCAACATTTTTGAGAGGTCAAGGGTATGACGGCTAGTCTAACACGTTTGGCAATTATAATGTATAGAGATGGTATTTACGGGACCCCATTTCCCATACCATTACTTGTATTGATATAAAAAACATCTGAGTCAAATTTTGGCCGCCTATGTCAAGTGGTTCGGCAGTTAATGAGTTTATACCCAATTTTTGGGTAAATACTCAAAAAAGGGGTACCTTTGTATGGGGGCTACCAGTAAACGTGGTTGTAAAATGTGTCTATTAGACAAAAAATACCTGAAATCGGGAGATACGGTTATATGGGGGCTATATAAAACCTTGGACCCAGGGACCCCATTTCGGATTTCTATATTTGGTTTGACATTAAAAACATGTATGCAATATTTTGGCCGCCTATATCAAGTGGTTCGGCGGTTAATGAGTATCGGGTATTTACCCACGTTTTTAAAGTATAGTAAAACTATCCATTCTAAATCGATTTGATAACAGAAACGCGGAAATAGGGTGTAAGATGTTGTATTACCCATTCAATATAGTAAATATCCAAATAAATACCCAATTTACCGGGTATTTATCCTTTGGGTATTTACCCACTGCCCATCTCTAATGATGTAGTGCGGACCACTATTAAATCAAAATTCATTTCTGCGGTATACATTCATTGTTCTTTTCACATTTTCAAATAAAATTTAAATGCATCTTCAAAGTTTCGAGAAGTTCGAAGCACATTTCTATAATTTTGGAAATTAGCTCATTTTTTAGAGAATCCAATAAGGGCTGTTACTTTATTTAGAATATTTCAAGAAGGAAATAAATCTTCTAAACGACTACATTCATATTGTGAAACACGATGGGTGGTTCAAATCAGCATGATTGCGTACAAATATTTAAAGAATCTATAGAAGTGATAGTAGAATCTTTGAAAGAAATAGGGGAAAATGGTAAGATTTAATCATATATATTATGTATATAAAAATGAATTGCTGTTCGTTAGTCTCGCTAAAACTCGAAAACGGCTGAACGGATTTTTCTTATCTTAGTCTTGAAATGTTCGTGAAGCTTCAGGGAAGGTTTAAAAGGTGAGAAAAATTTGAAAATCGCGAAAAATTTGCAAAAAATATTATGAAGCATATTTGAATTTCCTCGAATTTAGTGTCGACTGTTATGATTGCGCCGCGTTGTAGTCGTTATTTTAGATATTTTGGGCGAAAATTGGTAGCGTATCATTCCTTTAAGCCTTCATTTGTCAATTATTGAAAATTTTGAAAATATTTTTTTCAATTGGATTGACATTGTATTGAAAATTTTTTTGTTTGAATTCAATAAATAATTGAGAAGTATCATTGAATTTACACGTTTTCCATAGAATGCCCGTACATTTGGGACAAATGCAAGGATGAAAATCAGAATACATCCGGAAGCAATTCTGTTGAACATTTTCAATATAAAATAGGTAATAAGTAGTAGAAATGTATGTGCAAATTTCAAAGTTGTATTTTAAATCGTGGAGGTTACAAAAACTAGCTTTATACTGCGCTACCGTTATATGGAAGTCTTTTAAATATATTGGGAAAAATTGAATTATAACCGAAAGTCTAACTTATATGTGCATTTAAATTTATTTTTCACGAATTCAATAATTCGTAACCTTATATCCACCGAAACTTTAGAGACAAAAATATTAACATGACTCACTCATTAACATCAAAGTATTACAAGAATCTGTAGAATCCACCTTATGGTGGAGGGTATAAACAAACGTAAAATTCCGAAAATTATACATCAACAATATTGCTAGGCAAGACAAAGTTTGCCGGGCCCGCCAGTTTTTATATATTTCTAAGAAATAGAAGTTTCAGTGCCAAAAAGGGATGGTACGCAAAAGTACAGGCCAAATGTGAGGAGTTCGAACTCCGAATATTTTTATAGAACTACATTATTTGTTTTATAAAACTACAGATTTCTGTAAAATGAAAAAAAAAAATTAAAACATTATCGAGAATTATAAAATGTTAATGTACAGATTTTAAAGGAATCGCAAAATTTTATGAAAAATATCGGAAAGTGGATCTGTGGATCACTATGTGAAAAGCGAAAGATCAACGAACTAATCGCATTTAATCCACTTGATGCGATTGTAGTATTTGACGTAAATCTATTTTCAAATATAAATATATTGTTACAAATCTTAGTAATGAAACCGGTATCCTATCCTTACTGGTTCTTTAGTCGTTCAGAGTGTTATGAATCTAATTTCGTTACTCCTTTATTCAAATATTTTACTTGAAAATGTGTCGCTTTTCCTCAGAAACCTGCACAAAGTGCAGTGGAGGAGAGTATAACATGAATATATGTTTATACTCTTCACCACACTGTCGTGCAGGGTACTATGTCTGTGTGCATATGTTTGTAACAGGTAAAAACGAGACAGATTCATGGTTCCTTTTGAGAACATTCATAGAATCAATTTCTGACTCGATTTATGCATTTCCGTCTGTCTGACCATGTTGAATTATAAACAAAGTACAGGTCGCATTTATTTGGCTCAAGGACGAACCCTATTGAAATTGGAAAAATTAACATATTGCGATTTAATGTAAATGGTGCAGCAAACTTCTTTTATATCTTTCGATCTGCACGAAAATTCGCACAGCATACTGAAGTAAATTTAAATGATATGTGTTAAGTTTCGTGAAAATCGGTTCAGATTTAGGTATACCTCCCATATATATTTTCGTCCCATTCAATGTAAATGGAGTACCAAAGTCCCTATATATCTTTCGATTTGCACGAAGTTATTTGCTACAGAAGTTAGTGTAGTCCAACGTGTGACAAGTTTCGTTCAAATAAGTTCAGATTTGAATATAGCTCCTATATATATTTTCCTCCGATTTTAAGTAAATGATGCACCAAGAACGCAAAATACGGCGATAAGCAAAAAACGTGCTGAAATTAGTAGAAACTAACCTGTGACAAGTTTAATTGAAGTCGGTTTAGATGTATCTTACATTAATATCTTAGTCCGATTTGTCAGATTGACGCGAAATATTGTACAACGTACCAAATTGAGTATAGAATGACATAATTTATTTTTGTAGAAGTGTAGACATAGCCCATATTTTCGACGGAATTCATGTTTATTGGGATTCAAATAATCAACCAGTAAGGATAGTTCAAAAGTCGGACGGGCCGACTTTATGATATCCTTCACCAATTTGGGTTCATACAAAGGATACTCATATGTACAATATCCTTTAGATAGAATATACATAGCATCTTTGGAGAACCATTGAAATGGAATCGGACGAAATAACCTCCGTGAAGTTATAGATATTTGAACTAAATTAAAACAACCCATACACATACCAATCTGAAATTAATGAAAACATTTAATGTCAATTATCGAGCAAAATATGTGTAAGATCTATATATACATGGACGTATTTGAGCAACCATATATGTAAGCTATACCTAAATTGAACAACAAAACTTCGCATACATACTTACTTACTTAGCTGGCTTGTGACAGAACTTTCGTTCCATAAGCCGAGCTTAGAAAAGATTTCCAGGCGCGTCGGTCTTTTCCGCAGTTTTTCCAATTTGAAATACCCTTTTTGGGGAATGTTGTCCTCGACTTGATCTTTCCATCGTATTCTTGGCCTTCCCCTTCTGCGTGAACCATCAGCTGGTTCGCTTTTATATGCCTTCTGGGCTGGGGCATCTTCATCCATTCTCATAACATGACCTCGCCAACGTAGTCGCTGCAGCTCAATACGTCTAACAATGTCGATGTCCGAGAATAGCTGTTACAACTCATGGTTCATTCGACGGCGATATTCACCGTCAACGCAGATCGGATCATAGATCTTTCGGAGAATTTTTCTCTCAAACACTCCATGAGTTGCCTCATCTGCTTGCGTAAGTACCCATGTAGTATCATCGTCTTGTAGAGTGTGAGTAGCACCGGTTCTCCATCACTATCCTTCTCCGAATATCAAAACTGATGTCATTCGTTTTATTTACGGCGGTACTAAGGTATATAAAATGTGTGACTACCTCGAAGCTGTAGTTATCAAGTTCCACAGTTGGCCAGAGTCTACTGGACGTCTTGTGCGTTGATACCATCAGCTTGTTCTTCTCACCGTTTAATGCGAGACCCACTTTGGCAGACACCTTCTCAATTTTTTCAAAGGTGGCTGTTACCGCTCTCAATGTCGATGTCATCGGCGTAGGCGAGTAACATGTTTTGTTTCGTGTACAGAGTGCCATTTCTGTTCAATTTTGCCTCTCGTGTGACCTTTTCCAGCAGGATGTTAAAAAGGTCACACGTCAAACTATCACCTTGTCTGAATCCTCGTTCGGTATTAAAGGGATCCGTGAGGTTCTTACCGACTTTAACTGCTGATCTTGTGCCTGTTCAAGTTAACCTGCATAGCCGAATTAATTTTGCAGGAATGCCGAATGCGGCTTTATAGTCGACGAATAGGTGGAATGTGTCGATGTGTTTTCGTGGGCTTTTTCCAGAATTTGGCACAGAGTGAAAATGTGGTCAACTGGGATTTGCCAGGTCTGAAGCCACATTGGTATGGTCCACTAATGTCATTGACCATTGACTTCAGTCGTTCACGCAGTACACTGGATAGCACTTTATATGCGATAGGAAGGAGACTTTTTCTTCTATAGTCGGCTCTTATAGTCTTGTCTCCTTTTTTGTGCACGGGACACAGGATGCTGAGGTTCCAATCAGTGGGCATGTATTCTTCTAGCCAAATTGTACTAATCAGCTGGTGCATGCTCCTTACCAGCATCTGATCACCAGTCTTGAATAGTTCGGCTTGTAACACATCGGCACCTGCTGCTTTATTCTTCTTCAACCGATTGATTGCTATTCTGACTTCATCTTGGCTAGGGGGTATACACTTTATACCGTCATCTATTATTGGTTCTGGAGTATCCTCTTCACCGCTACTATTTGATACCAGAAGTTTTTCAAAATGCTCCTTCCAGATCCTCAGCACGCTGTCTGTATCTGTCATCTTCGCATACTAAATCTGAATCGATTTCAACCAAACTTGGCATATATCAATCGAGACCTAATTCAGTACTCTCTGCAAAATTTTGTCTCAATTTACCAAAAATCGGACGAAACTATATATGGGAGCTATATCTAAATCTGATCCGATTTTCTCCAATTTCAATAGGGTTTGTCCTTGGACCAAATAAGTGAGCTGTGCCAAATTTCATCCAAATTGTATCGTAAATGCGAACTGTACTTTGTTCACAAAAATACATGGACGGACGGATAGATGGACATACTCAGACTCAGAAAGTGATTCTATGCATACTCTCAAAAGGAACAATGGGTCTATCTTGATTCCTTTTTACAAACTGTTACAAACATATGCACAAAGACATAATACCCTGTGCCACAGATTAGAGAAGGGTATAACAAGTGCCTGATTGAGATTTGCTTTAAGGGAACCCCACCCATTCTCGATATTAATTTTTCAAGATTTTCAATGGGCTGGCAAATCAATACCAATGTTTGTTAAGATTTGTAACTTTGCACATATATATTTGAAGATTTAAAAAAGAAGAAAAATAATTTACAACAAATTTTTGTTGTTGTTTTTTGTTTTTGGAAATTCCGATGATCCTCACTGGATCATCGGAATCCGAAAATTCCAATGGTGTTAGAAAGAGTACATGTCTGGCTCTCGTATGAACTAGGATTATTGACTTCGCTCTAAAATTAACAAAATGGCGTACCTTTGAAAAATCGCCGAATTTTGACCAAAAACCAAGTTAAAAAATAAGGAAGATCTACACCGATTGGCTTTATCCTAGTTCATACGATAGCTATACACTCACAGAGAAACGTGTAAAAATTTGAAATCGATAGGGTTATTAGTTTTTGAGTTATCGTGCCCGCTACTCGCAAAAGAGAAAAACGCGTTTAAAGTTTGGGAAGCCCTTTAGCCGCCACTTGATGCTGACACAATAAATCGGCTATATCTTCAAGAGTTCTTGAGATTTTCACTTGAAATTTTGTAGGGACATTCTTGAATTAGAATTCTCGAATTAGATCAAAAAACATTTTGACCCCGAGAATGGGGGGGGGGTCCCTTAAATTGATTTACATAATCTTGTCCTTTTTTCTATCTACCCAAATGAAGAATTTAGTATAGGTTACAAATGATATGTTTATGGATTGATCTAAGTCGGTTCACATTAAGATATAGATCACATATTTTAGTTCATCCAATTTCAGGTCACTGGTCCTTCGAAAATGCGACGTCTGTTAGAATGCATCGGTTGAATATACCCAATGTGGTGAAGGGTATCATATAGTCTGCCCCGTCCGACTTTACTGCTTTCCTTACTGTTTTTTTATACCCTCCACCATATATATTAATTTTGTCATTCCGTTTGTAACTCATCGAAATATTCATTTCCGACCCTATAAAGTATATATATTCTTGATCAGGGTAAAGTTCTAAGACGATCTAGCCATGTCCGTCCGCCAGTTCGTCTGTTGTAATCACGCTATCTTCTGAAGGAATTGAGATAGGGTACTGAAATGTTGCATACATTTGTCTTTTGTCTGCAGGCAGGTCTAGTTCGAAGATGGGATATATCGGCCCACGTTTAGGAATAGCTCCCATATAACAGTACTCCCAATTTTCGTTATTTTGGGGTTCTTGAGCTCGTTTTTCAACCGAATACGCTGAAAGTTCTTATTGGGTACTAAATGTCTCCACAAAAAAATTATAAGTATAGGTCCACTTTTTCTGGTAGCCCCCATGTAACGGTACCTCCTAATTTTCAGCATTTTGGGGGTTTTTGTCGTAATTTTCCTCCGAATTGGCTGTAATTTAGTATTTTGAGTTCTTAATAGGCACCAAATCTCTCCACAAAATATAGGTCAATTTTTCGGGTAGCCCCCATATAAGGGTTCTCCCCAATTTTCGGTATTTTGGTGTTCTTGAGCGCGTTTTGCAACCGAATTCACTGAAATTTGGTAGATTGGGTTCTTATTGGATACTAAATGTCTCCACAAAAAGTTAAAATATAGGTCCACTTTTCTGGTAGCCCCCATGTACAAGTTCCGATACAGGCGTATGGACTTGTAGGGGTTCTAAATCTACAGAGTAGCTTTAGAGCCGAAAGCATTTGTTGCACAAAGACGAACAACAATAAATATGAATATTAGACAACACAACAAGTATACAGGCGATACTTACGTGTTGCTAATTAGGAACTGGTGGTGGTTTGTAAAAATAAAACACTTATTTAAATATTTAGACGCTGGCGGTCTGAATTGTGTTTTCTTTATTTAAACCACAATTCTTTATTGTGTTTGCGGCAAAGTATTTTATTTTCTGTTTCTTCTTTCTTAGCTATTGGTATTCTCTGATGACTTGAATTGATAGTTGAGGTATCGATTATTGGTTTACCGCTGGCATTATCGATGGAACCTCAACATGCCGGGCCCCTTGCACGGGTGCAACAATGGATGCGAAGTACATTGTAGAAAATCCCAGACTTCTTGGATCATTCTCAACTTCAAACAACCAAGTACAAATTATTCCACTTCTCTGCAAAGAATACTTGAACATAGAAAATTAGCGCCATACTCAATATGACATTATTAAAATTGACTTTTATTTAATTTAATTATTATTTTTTTTTGTTTCATTAATTTTTTAAACATTTTGTTTTTTGAGTCACCTCTAGTGACAAATGACCACCTCTAGTGGAACATTTCGAAAGCATTTCATTCAATTCTCAATTTTTAAACCATTAATGATTTTTAATGTTTTTATTTGTCCGTCTCTATTGGAAATTAAAAACAGATTATATTGAAGGGATCGGTTATATAAATTCTGATCAGCTTCGTAGCCACCTCTAGTGGACTTGTTACATTTTTTTATCACCTCAAGTGAATTTATTCTTATTAAACTTGATCACCTCTTTAGCCACCTCCAGTGGTTCTCTTTTTTGCTATAGTCTTATAGGTATCTCTTCCACCTCGAGTGGAAAATTTCTGTTTTAGTAAAATTAAGGAATACAATTTCACAAACATTTCCAAATGATTATCTTTTATCATATTGTTGTCACCTCAAGTGACTTTTGACTTAAAAGCGCACAACAAGCTCTTGCAAGCGGTTGATTTGCCATTACATCACCACCAGTAAATGTGTCTGCGACACAATTTTTTTTCTCAATAAATTTCTTCAACATTTCTTTCAATTCTCACAATATCCATTACACATATTTGTGCAATCGCCAAATACATCATTTTAAGATTACAAACATGTTTCCGAAAGGACTTGTGTTTCACATCTCACATTTGCTCATTCAATTTATTATATTAGGAATACATTATATTCTGCAAGTTTTAAATCACGAATTTCATTTCGATCAAAAATTGTTATAGATTCAGTGGGATTTTTGCTTGTTAGGCTCTGTATTACTAAAGCATTTACATTTATCATATTATTTTTATTTCCACACAAAGTGATTTTGCACGTTTCGTTAGTGTGTGCAACTACTGACCCACTAAGTCCGCTAATGTCGAAATTAGCCTTACTTGTTTCAACGCCAATTCGGTTTACCATTTTGCTTGTTAAATATTATCTTTTAGATCCTGTATCTAATAAAGCTCTCGCTGTGAAAGTTTTTTCATTGCACTTGACTTTTACAAGCGCTGTTGGTAACAAAACATCATCTTCACTAATTGTCAAATTAGATTCTACCCTTGATTTTTGTACTGAAGAATTTGATGTACTTGGCATGTCATCTGTCGTGACATGCGACATTGTTTGTATATTTGCTCCCGACGGAGGACTTTGTAACCCAATTCTTGCTGAGTCCGTACTTGCAGGTAACTGATATGTATTTTCAATATGTAGCTTAGTGTGGTGTTTTTTCTTACAGTATAAACATCTAAGCGCACTGAAACATTCTCTTGAGTTATGTCCACTCTTCAAACAATTATTACACAAAATATTTTCACGAGCAAATTCAATTCTCCGATTCACTGCCATATTGTTAAATCTCGGACAATTCTTGAGAATATGGTTTTTATCAAACATAACACATATATTTGTGTATGTCGTTTGTGCATTTTGATGCACAGTAAATGAAGGTTGTGTTCTAATGGCATCAATTCGCTCTAGAACTTGATGTCTTTTTCTTAAAAATTCTTCCATTTTTGACCATTTTGGGAGCTCTGAATGGGATTCGAGCGATTGTTCCCATAATGTTAATGTCTCAACCGGAAGTTTTGTTGAGCACAAATAAATTAATATTGGATCCCATTGGTCTACTTTTACGTTATGAGCTTCTAAAATAGCTAGACAGTCGCTAACTGTTGATTGAATTCTTTTGATTTCTTCACTATTTTCTACCTTTGCTGTCGAAAGGTTAAAAAGAATATTTAACTGGTTGTCCACTAAAACTCTTAAATTTTCATATCGAATCTTCAAAGCTTCCCATGCCAAGGAAAAGTTTTGATCCGATAAGGGGTAACGATCTACAATTCTGCCAGCCTCACCTTTAGTTTTGTTACGCAAATGGTAAAGTTTTTGAGCTGGGGTGAGTCTGGGATGGTTACCGTAAATGGCCGTAAACATATCTCTAAATGTTGGCCATTCTTCATAACTTCCGTAAAAGTCTTTAGTGTCACAAGGTGGAACTTCAATACAAATATCCGACATATTAAATGCGGTATTTCGGGGATACTGACCTGAATTGTGAAATAGTGAAGGGTCTGTTAAATCGCCTCTAGCGTCATCTGCATTTTTACTATTTCTATTTTTTAAAATTTCTAACAAATTGGCCTTTGTCGTTTGATAATTGTCTCTGGCGGACTCAAACATATCTCTGGCTGTCAATTTGCAATCTTCATCGCCTTCTATAAAGTATACACTTTCAAATGCACTGTGTACATTGTGCCATCCTTCATCCCTTGATTCTAATTTAATACCTATTAAACAATCTGATAGCTCATTTTCAGGAGTGTTATCTATTTTAATGCAAATTTGCGTATTCAAAAATACATTTTTGAAACCATTTTGAATTATTTATTTATTTTTTATTATTTATTATTTTATTTTTTTTTTTATTATTATTATTTAATATTTTTTTTTTAATTGGTTTATTATTTATGAATTTTATTATTTTTGAATATACGAAACACTTCAACTTTCAATTTATTTTAAAAAATAAAAATAAATGAAGTTGTATAAATTTGTAGTGTGTTTGCTGTGTATATTTTCTTATTCTCAATAAATGTTTTTTTTTAAACTTTAAGAGAAAAAATTATAATATTAATTTATAAATATCTTTGTATTTTAAATAACTTTTCAAATTATTTTCACTTTTTTATTTATTTTTTCTTTTAATTTTATTATTTTTTGGTTATTTTATTTATTATACTATTATTTTTATAATGGTATTCAAAGTGTGTACTAAACTTTGTACGATACGTTATAAATCTTGCGTTACGTCGCACTAACTACGCAACTTGTAAGGCCACACCAGCTGATCGATAGTCAGTGTAACAAGCAATGACAGTTGACAGATCGATCATACACAACAATGAAACATATGGCAAATGTTCGTTTTGTGTTTGTTGTTAATCATAAACAAAACAACACAAACAGATGTAACAAAGAAAATGAAGCAAAAAATGCAACACAACAAATGTAAAAAAATGATGCAGCAAAGTGAGCGTGATGGTTTTTGATAAAAGATGTTAGTGTATTTGTGGATTTCAATGTGTTAAACAAATATACACACATAAATATTCCCTGTGGATACTTCGATTGTTTTTGCTTACAAAAACAAAATACAAAGCCGCCAATTTCACAATATAAAATGAATTGTTTTGGAAAATTTTGTTATTTTTTTGGAGATTTTTTTGGCAAATCAGCCCATTCTTTTTATAAAGGCTTCGAAGTACCATGTACAAGATCCGATACAGGCGTATGGACTTGTAGGGGTTCTAAATCTACAGAGTAGCTTTAGAGCCGAAAGTACGAACAACAATAAATATGAATATTAGACAACACAACAAGTATACAGGCGATACTTACGTGTTGCTAATTAGGAACTGGTGGTGGTTTGTAAAAATAAAACACTTATTTAAATATTTAGACGCTGGCGGTCTGAATTGTGTTTTCTTTATTTAAACCACAATTCTTTATTGTGTTTGCGGCAAAGTATTTTATTTTCTGCTTCTTCTTTCATAGCTATTGGTATTCTCTGATGACTTGAATTGATAGTTGAGGTATCGATTATTGGTTTACCGCTGGCATTATCGATGGAACCTCAACACCCCATATAACGATACCTCCTAATTTTCAGTATTTTGGGGGTTTTGGTCGTATTTTCCACCGAATTGGCTGTAATTTAGTATTTTGAGTTCTTAATAGGCACCAAATCTCTCCATAAAAAAATTATGAATATAGGTCCATTTTTTGGGTAGCCCCCATATAAGGGTACTCCCCCCAATTTTCGGTATTTTGGGGTTCTTGAGCGCGTTTTTCAGCCAAATTCGCTGAAATTTGGTGGACTTGGTTCTCCACAAAGAATTATAAGTATAGGCCCACTTTTTCTGGTAGCCCCCATATAACGGTCCCTCTAATTTTCAGTATTTTGGTGCTTTTGGTCGTATTTTTCCACCAAATTGGCTGTAATTTAGTATTTTGAAATATAGTATTTTTGAAATATAGATATAGGTCCATTTTTTCGGATAGCCCCCATATAAAGGTACCCCCATTTTTCGGTATTTTGGGCTTGAGCGCCTTTTTCAACCGAATTTGCTGCAATTTGATATTTTGTAGTCGTATGTGGTAACAAATCTCTCCACTAAAAATTATAAATATAGGTCCATATTTTCGGATAGCCCCCATATAAGGGTACCCCCAATTTTCAGTATTTTGAGGGTTTTGATCGTATTTTTCCGCCGAATTAGCTGTAATTTAGTATTTTGAGTTCTTAATAGGTACCAAATCTCTCCACAAAACATTATGGATATAGGTCCATTTTTTCGGATTGCCCCCATATAAGTGTACCCCCCAATTTTCGGTATTTTGTATACCAAAAATTATTAATATTCGCCCCTTTTTGGGGTAGTCCCTATATAACCCCCTAATAATAGTGATTTGTTCCACGGTTTGAGTTTGGTTTTAAGACTCTGTTGTAATCATTTCACCTGCGGAGGATAGCGAGATAAAAAATTAGAACGTAGGGTTCGATAATGAACTAGAGCCGCATTTAGACCTAGCCCCTGTGTGGAGGTTTCAGAAGGAGTGGAACGATATTCCCCATTAATTGAATTATCAATTAAAAATTTCTGATATTTGTATTATGGTTTACCCTATGGTTTACATAATCCGTTTTTAGAAATGTCGGTATAGGTCCACTTCTTGGTATGTTCCCTATATTTTAATTCCAAGTACCTGTCAGTATATCTATGGTGGAGGGTATCCAAAGTTCGGCTCGGCCGAATTGACCGCTTTTTCACTTGTTTATATTAAAATTGTTATCTGATTTGTTCTGCGTTTTGGGTTTGGTTCTAACACTCTGTTGTAATCATTTCACCTGCGGAGGATAGAACGTAAGGTTCGATAATGTACTATATATGAACAATATCCCAGATTTAGGCCTAGGCCTTGCCCCCGTGTGGGACGTACCAGGAGGAGTGGACCGATATTTCCCATCTTCGAATTTGAACAAAGTTTGGAATAAATAAAATGATAGGCAAAGTTTGGATGAAATCAAAATTTTCTGAAATGAATTTGGTCCAAAAAACGTGGGGTCTAGAACCAATATTTCAACGAGGCACATTTTCACTATATCAAAGTGTATACATTCTCATTAGCCATAAGGCTGAGGGTATAAATATTCATTAAAAATTGCTGAAATGAAAGCTGTCGGTATAGGTACACTTTTTGTTCCCCATATTTGTATTTCAAGTACCTGTCAGTATATCTATGGTGGAGGGTATCCAAAGTTCGGCCCGGCCGAACTTAACGCTTTTTACTTGTTTTTTTCCTAAAAACCAAAGAACCTGTGTGACCAAAATGTATATTCGTTGTGAGTACTTGTTAATCGAAATTGTGAACAATTCTCACTGTTCGATTTCCCAAGTTTTTGTTTTTTTTTTTGCACAAAAAATGAGCCATCGTATGAACATTGTAGGTATAATCAAACATCGACCCAAGTAATTGTTAAAATATGCAACAAGGTTGACATGAAATGGGAAAAAACTGCCCCAATATTGTTCCACTCAATTTTGATGATCTGGGGCAGATTGATTTGACTGGGGTGCAAACAAAATTGAAATGATTGTCGTTGGCACAGCAGGCGATTCTATTTTTTGTTCTTCTGATATTTACTGGGAACAGTGTACAATTTATTGATGTTGTAATCAATTGAAATGTTTAGGAAACATAAAAGGGGAAAACGAACAATTTATGTTCATTGTTACAATAAATTCCTCTTGATTCGTTGAACATCTTTAAATTCCAAGGCTTACGGTTTGCGTATTATGGACTCAAAATCTATCGGAAAATGAAAAAGCGGTATGGTATATCCATCCGAGTTTTGCATCAGATTAAACTTTACATCCTTAAGTATAATTTTATTGGCAAAGAACATGTTATCGCTGAATTTTATTGCTTAGATTGTCGGCATCATGGGTTTAGTTTACATCGTCTATACTATTAACTAACTCAGTGTCAGTACCATGGCATCCTTCTAGCCTAAGAAGAGCTTGTTTCTATCTAGCGCAAGACTCTCTGAAATTTCATGGACGTGAATCAAAAACTGGGTTATGTCTTCCCTAGAGCAATTCTCACTCCCAAAATCTGGCGTTCCTTTGTGGTATTGACTCTTCCGGATGATTGGGTTTTAGTTTGAATATGATAGCCATGCGCTCATGTTTTGTCACCGGTTATGACACGAAGAGCAAATCAAAATACGATTAACATTTGTATCTGTGAAAAATCATAAGCAGTTAATAACGTCAAAGTTCAATAATAAAATTGCATTCAGTAGCATTTTTTATTGGCATGTGGGATATAGGTAGGCTTCTGGGAACGCATACACATCAAATTCCGATACCCATTCCATAATGTATTCTATTGTGTACAAACATTCTGCCAAATTCGTATTTGGGTTTCTTTTGGGAACAGAATATTCATTAAATAAAATGTTTACGATGCGTATTGTACTGTGAAAATATTCACAACTTTTCATGGCAACTATATATAGCTCCAGCGTTTCTACCACAAAAGCTTCCTTTGAAATCCAATAATCGAAAAATTCATATTCCTCTTGATATATCGACGTATGTACATATGATGCCACAAAATCTGTAAATACCAAAAGCAAATGCAATTTCATTTCGAAATTTTGGATCTGTTTGATTCTATTGAGTTAACCGTCTGTTGGATTGGTTTATTTACACAAGAGACTGGCAGAAATATAACCAAATTTACACGAACACGTAACTGCATTCCCCGCCTAAATATGCGATACACACACACACACGCAAATATACAAATTTAATATGGGTATGAGTGACGATTTGATTATTGCATTCGTGTCACGTATTTCATTCACCGCCGATGAATGACATTTCACTTGTGTTTAATGCCTCTGATTGCTGGTCCGTCCTACTAACAGGCCATTCATATTCGTTTTATTCTTAATCAATTGTATAAATATATATACATATCGTACTTATATTTTGGCGCTCACATATACACAGCCGGTTTTCACATGAAAACCAAATAAATATATGCCAATAAATTATTATTATTATTATGTTGTATGTGAGTAGGTATGTGTTCAATGGTACGTTTGGAAATTGAGTAAAACTGTCGCCTTTATCACATTTAAGATTAAATTCAAAAGAATTGAAATATACTTCTTCATATCTTTAATAGTAGCAAAAAAATCCCATAGTTTAACCTTCCGCTTTAATATAAAGAAATCAAAGTTCAATATAAGCGTTTATATTCTACTATGATCACAATTTGTTGTTAACATTTGTCCTTTATTAACCGTTAAGAGCACAAAACATTATTAAAGATTTCCTTGCATCATTACATAAAGTTGTCAAGTCATGTTATTATCTTGTCCAAGTGTGGTGTGTAGGTGCCACAATATATACTCATTTGGCATTTCCATTGTCATCCTTACTTTCGCTATGTCATTGCCAAACAAAAAAGTTTGGAAACTCAATTTATAATTTAGCTTTTAATTAGTTTTTATTTAAAGGACAAATGACAATTAGTTTTACAAGATGGAATAGTGGGTACAACAGAGTAGTGAAGGGGACAACCACATGTTTATACCCTTCACCACACTGTGGTACAGGGTATTATGTCTTTGTGCATATGTTTGTAACAGGCAAAAGAAACGAGATATACACATGGTTACTTTTCAGAATATGCACAGAATCACTTTCTGAGTCGATTTACGGATATCCGCCCGTCCGTCCATGTATTTTTGTGAACAAAGTACAGGTCGCATTTATGATCCGAGAGAACACACATATAATCTTTAGAGGACCATTGAAATGGAATCGTGCGAAAATAAATGTGTGATCTACATAAATATTTAAACCAGTTCAAAAACCCATACCATTTTGAAATCTATGAAAGATCGCATGTCAATCGGATTCATTTGTGTATCATTTGTATGGAGCAATATGTACCATTTGGTACGCTGCGGCACAGTGTGTTGTCCACAATTTTATCTCGTGTATATCGAACCGACGTAGGCTCATCGGTGCACCATTTACATAAAATCAGACGAAAATATATATGGGAAATATATAAAAAACTAAGCCGATAGTAGTAACTTTAACACACATCAATCTAGACTCACCACTGGCAAATTTCGTGTAAATCGAATAAACGTAGTCTCTTCGATGCACCATACCACAGTGTGGTGAGGGTAGTGAAATCAAACCGGTGCATAGTTTTGATCAGGCATAAAATTGGGTCAATTTAGTTTTCTATAGAATATTTTTTTCAAAATAAATTTTTAGTTTATATATATTTTTTAATTGAATCAATTACCTATTTATTTCTGAAAAACTATAACTTTATTTTCGAAAATGTTACAGAGCATTTATTATGTTTGCGATATCAGTTGCTATAGTTTTGGCCACAAGTGGATGTACGTACATTTTCATGGGTATATTTTAAGATTGGTTACATGTAGCGACTTAAAGATTTGGTTGAGGATATATATGGAATATATTTTGAAATACATAAAATTTATATGTATGTTTATGTAAATATAAATAAAAAATGTAAAATTGAAAAAAATGGTCGAAAACATGTTTATTTGATAATCTGAAAGGCACGTAAATTCCTTTTCCGTCTGTTGTTAAATTGTAAACAAAGTACAGGTCGAATTTATAATCCGAATTGGGTGAAATTTGGCATAGGTCACTTATTTGGCCCAAGGACGAACCCTATTGAAATTGGGAAAAATCGTTTAAGATTTAGATATAGCTCCCATATATATTTTCGTCCGATTTAATGTAAATGGTGCACCAAAGTCCCTATATATCTTTTGATTTGCAAATTTGGCACAACGTAATGAATTAGGTCTAGAATGATGTGTGTTAAGTTTTGTGAAAATCGGTTCAGATTTAGATATAGCTCTCATATATTTTTTCCTTCGATTTAAGGTAATTGGTGTACCAAAGTCCCTTAATATCTTTCGGTTTGCACGAAATTTAGCACAGCGTAATGAGTTAGGTCTGGAATGATTTGTGTTAAGTTTCTTGAATTCAGTTCAGATTTAGATATAGCTTCTAAATCTGACCAAATGAAAAATGTAGTATCGGTTGCGTAATGACATGTTTAGGGATCCAATTTCATTTTACTGTTCCTTGTTAGGAGTCATCTGTTGAATATACCCAAAGTGATGAAGGGTACCATATACTACTTTCCTTGCTGGTTTTAAATATCGTTCCGTAGAGGAGGTAACATGTGGAGTTCAGTTCGATAATTCCGTTAGCCGTCTTCATTCCCTGATCATGCACATACATACTTTGAACGAAATATAAAAAAAAACAAGTGAAAAGGCGTTAAGTTCGGCCGGGCCGAACTTTGGATACCCTCCACCATAGTTATACTGACAGATACATGCAATGAAAATATAGGGAACATACCAAAAAGTGGGCACATACCGATACTACCGATTTATGTAAACCATTATGTACATTAAATACAAACTTCGGCAATTTTTAATGGGGATTTTTCCTAAAATCTGTATGATCCAAAAAGTGGACTGATATTTATAACGCATTGTAGAGTATGAAATCTTCAAACTACTGTAATTAAGATTACAAAGTTATATGAGGCTATGCCTAAAGAGGGACCAATATTGATTACATAGTGTAGGAAATAGTGAATATTTGGGGATATCATCATATGAGGGCTATGCCTAATTAATGACCGGTATATGCCAATTTTGAACCAAATATTTTAATTGTTTATCTCAATTCTTTCCTTCAGGAGGTATCACGATATTGAGGATATGCCTAAATGTCTGCCGATATATTTCATTATCATCATGTTTGAGTTTTTTATTACAATATCTTTAGAAGGCGGAATGCTTACAACAGATGGCTAAATAGTCTTTGTAGGGTAAAAATTGACTATTCCCCGTAACGACTAACCAACCGCAACACACGGAACAAATCAGTAAACTGTTTTAATATAAACAAGGGGGTTATATGGGGACTACACCTAAAAAGCGGTGAATATTAATAATTTTTGGTGGGGAGATTTGTTACCATATACGACTAAAAATTACCAAATTTCAGCGAATTCGGTTGAAAAACGCGCTCAAGAACCTCAAAATATCGAAAATTGGGGGTACCCTTATATGGGGGCTACCCGAAAAAATTGACCTATATTTATAATTTTTTGTGAAGAGATTTGCTACCCAATAAGAACTCAAATTACTAAATTACAGTCAATTAGGTGAAAAAATCCGTCCAAAACCCCCCAAAAACTGGAAATTGGGAGGTACCCTTATATGGGGGCTACCAGAAAAAGTGGACCTATATTTATCATTTTTAGAGAGGAAATTTGGTACCCAATAAGAACCCCATGTACCAAATTTCAGCGAATTCGGTTGAAAACCGCGCTCAAGATCCCTAAAATACCGAATATTGGGGGGTACCCTTATATGGGGGCTACCCGAAAAAATTGACCTATATTTATAATTTTTAGTACAAAGATTTGCTACCCAATAAGAACTCAAAGTACCGAATTTCAGCCAATTCGGTGAAAAAATACGGTCAGAACCCCCCAAAAACTGGATATGGGGAGGTACCCTTATATGGGGGCTACCAGAAAAAGTGGACCTATATATATAATTTTTAGTAGGGACATTTGGTACCCAATAAGAACCCAATGTACCAAATTTCAGCGAATTCGGTTGAAAAACGCGCTCAAGAACCTCAAAATACCGAAAATTAGGAGGTACCGTTATATGGGTGCTACCAGAAAAAGTGGACCTACACTAATAATTTTTTGTGGAGGCATTTAGTACTCAATAAGAACCCAATGTACCAAATTTCAGCGAATTCGGTTGAAAAACACGCTTAAGAACTTCAAAATACCGAAAAATGGGAGGTACCCTTATATGGGAGCTATGCCTAAACGTGGACCGATATAGCCCATCATCGAACTTGACCTGCCTGCAGACAAAAGACGACTCTATGCAAAATTTTGGGGCTCTATCTCAATTCGTTTAGACGCTAGAGTGATTACAACAGACAGACGGACAGACGGACATGCTTAGATCGTCATAGAATTTTACGCTGATCAAGAATATATATACTTTATAGGGTCGGAAATGATTATTTCGATGCGTTACAAACGGAAAAACAAAACTAATATACCCTCCATACTATGGTGGAGGGTATAAAAAAACAAATTGCAAAATAGAGAAGATTGTCACCTATTGGATTTATCCTAGCTCATACGATAGCTATGTAGGTTCACAATAACGTCTTAAGATTTAGAAGCAATTCGATTAATAATTTTTGAGTTATTGTGCCCGGCAATAGTAAAAACACTGATTCGAGAAAAAACATATTAAGGTGTATTTATAACATTAAAAATTTTTAATATTTTCACTTGCAATTTTTGTTACTACTCGTATGATGTTAGGTATTGAAAATGGGAATATCGGTCTATGTATATCTTACATATATATAGCATTGCCGGATTGAATGAAACCTTTTCCAAATTAAATGAAACCTTCTACTAATTAAACGAAAATTGTCCAATGTTTTTGAAACCTTTTCCAATTGGAATGATATTAAAACCCATATACATATTTGTTATAATATAATTACTGATGATAATGTAACTTGCTTAGCCTAGTAAAGGGGTTATCGGTCGATTCACACGAAGTTATGTATAGATTACCAATTATGTACCAATTTCTTTCCGAATGACACGAAATATATGTCATATATTTCCGAATTATGTGTAGCATGGAGTGTGTCAAATTTTATTTTAAGTTGTCGAAATTCGTATGCCTTACAATAGGATGTTAAATTATATATTATAGTGTCCGTCCGATTTTGGTTCTTTCCTTACCGGTTTTAATATGCAAATGTGTCTCAGGCCACACAAAAACAATGTTTCTTAAAATTTTAATTGAAATACAATCATTATATCTAATTAATGATTTTCCGTGGGACTACTCTCTACTACTCGATATATCTAATTAATTTGCAATTGCTAATAAATTACTTTAAGCTTTTATTTATGCCTTATAAATTCTTGGTTTCAATTACGACAAAAACAAGTGGATAATATAAATAATTTGTTGAACTCCCAAAAGCATTCAAGTATTATTGTTTCCATTGTGTTTGTTGTTCTGTAATTAATATTAGATTAGTTTCGATATCTTTTTAATATTTATGGCCTGACAGGCGTTGACCACCATGGAACGGAATGATGATAAGCGGAAGCCGCATCCTATATTGTAGGATGTAATTAATTTTCTCTCGTATCATGTTTGACAGGAAGATGAAGATGGAGATTATAATGCTGATGATAAGTACGTTCGGAACTACAATAACCTACACGTTTACTGCTGTAACAGAATACTATATATGGAACAATGGTGTATCTTGTTGTGTTTATTTCAGGTATATTTACGACTAGTTTGCTAAATTTACTTATTTGTGGTAAAATTTATGCCAGTTGTTAATATAGTTTTATTATTATTATTACACAATGGAATGCCATGCCATTTCTTTTGATTTATATAAAATCCAGCAACGAAAGGCCCAAAATCGGACGCGTCCATAGATATAAACAGATGCCCTCTAAGAATCGTATAATTAATTCAAAGTGTCTTTTGTGCAATATTTACATTAAATTGCACGAAAATATATACGGTGATAAATTAAAGCTTCCTGATCTAATATTTGGTTGCCAAACATATCAGAAGCATTTCGATAGTATTGTGCAGAACCTCCATATGAAGGTTAATGTAAAACGAATATCGAACTTTAGTTTGCATTGATGTTTTTAAGCATTCTATAACTGAGAATGCAAAATTAGCGCAACTTCAGTTGAAAAATGTGACTAAAATATTGGATATATCGTAATATGAGAGATATGCCAATACATGAACCTATATACTCCATTTGCAATACCCGACCTTCTGGGAGTTATAGCAGTGTATGTTTGTGCAAAAGCTCGCTCTCTTAAATATTACGATCTCTATCGAGACAGAAGTGATTTTTCCTACCAACAAGACTATACATTCATGTCTATTAGCTGGTTGTGTAGCTTATAAATTTCTTAATTTCTCTACGAAATGTAATATACGTTCTCAGCACCTAGACCACGTGCGTGATGTATTACCCACAGATGAAATAAAAGTCCGACAAATTTATCACCCACATAATAGCGTGTGTTTCACAGATTCAATTTTGGGGATTCTGTTCTGTTCTTGCCTTTTTGTCTGCAGTGACATTTGCGTGACTTGAATTGAAATTAGCGTAAGCGGATTTACTCAAACCAACGTAGAAGTAGAAGCCGTTAAATACAAGCACGTGACAAGCTTTTGGTTTCGGTCTCGGTTTATTCGAAAATATTCTGTTTCTCGTTATTAATGGTGTTCACACTTCTTAAATCCTAAAGCGACAACAAGTACAAAATGGTTTTAATGGATGATTTAGAAGCTGGCCTCCAAACGTGACGAACAGTGTTTTTAATAAGATGGGCAATAGTTTAAGTTCTATATATAGAATTATAGGAAGCTTTCCAAAATACCAATTCAAATTAGTTGATATCAAGGGATTTCAAATTAGAGGTAAGGGGGAGTAATATCGCATGGAAAAAAATATATATTGAATTTAAGGTGTTTTGTTTCCAGACCAATGTATTATATGATTGTATACGTATAAACATTCAAACCTGCCCTGACTTGGTTCGACAAAATATTGTGAACCAAAATAGACGAACATAAATCGTCGCAGATTTAATAAAAGCAACAAGCAAAAAGATATTAATGCCGCCGATGGAATTAAATTAATGATATACTGGCTTTAACTCAAGACAAAAAGAAAATCCTAAATGACAGCTTTAGAACTCTATAGAAATTTTCAGATCCTTGGGCCAAATAAATGAGCCTTGCCAAATGTTATCCAATTCGGATTATAAATGCGACCTGTACTTTGTTTCGATCGTTCCCACGCCACTCATTCCCGCCCCTGCCGACCGAGGGGGCCACCTCCTCATAACGAGAGGAGCACGTACACCCCATAGTCCGGACTATGGAGGGATATGATGGTAGGAAAACTACCGGCTACAAACATTTTCAGCCGGTCATATATGTATTTACTACGAACAAGGACAAAACAACTACATACGAAGGATTGCATTTTTTATTGCATCTACAAAGTCGTAAAGTGGTATACAATTATAAAGCTTATTATAAACCTCACATATATCACGAAAGGGATCATTTAATTCATAATTAGATTTAGCTAAAGAAAGTTTAAGTGGAATGTAGTTGCGCGTGTTACGTGGAGGTACATTTAATTTTATTTCTCCAACTAAAAAACTCGAAGCGATATTGCCTCTTAAAAGTGTAGTAATTTAACATGGACATAAATCGACTCAGAAAGTGATTCTATGCATATTCTCAAAAGGAGCCAAAAGGAGGCGGATAGACACCTCGCTTTCTTTTGCCTGTTACAAACATATCCACAAAGACATAATACCCTGTAACACAGTGTGGTGAAGTCAATATTAATAAAATTAAATGTCAAATAATGCCAAAATAGCGGATCTACATTCAAATGCGCTCAAAGGGATGTGGCCAAATGCATTGAGTATGTTTCAAGTATAGTCGGACGGGCTGACCTGATATGATCCCCTACACAACTACGACGAAAATCTAACGTTTTGCGTTTCTAAATATTTGAACTTTCTTGACCGATTATGGGTCAACAGTTCCAATTAATAACCCTGGCATATATTCCAAATCTTGGTTTATTTGTTTATTTGACCTTCGGATCAGATCATCACCTAAACAGGCGTTCTAAGTATTTGATCAGATCAGTGGAGGAGCTAGACAATCTCAAAAAAAAAAAATCGGTTCATTGCACCCCTTAAATGTCATTTCAGCATCACCAAAAATTATAGGTGTCGTCTTGGACCAAGTTTTTGAGTTATCGTGCCCGCCATTCGCAAAAACACTATTTCGAGAAAAATGCGTTTAAAGTTTGAGAATCTCTTTTGCCGTCACTTGATGCTGACCCCATAAATTGGCTATATCTTGAAGAGTTCTTGAAATTTTCACTTCACACAAAGTTCTATTTAAAACCATACGGATTTTCGTGAAGATTAGTCCATAACTGTGGTCTGTATCGTGTTTATAAAATATACGCGTGCCGATGGACGAACACACAGCTGAGATCGGCTGAGCTATCGAGATATAACAAATGGTGGGTTTAGGACCAATATTTCGCGGCGTTACGAACTCTTGGGGCTATACAAAGCTAAACTACCCTGACAACATAGTTGTGTAGAGAATAACAAGATTTGACTAGTCTCATATAATCTATAAGACCTTTAAAATATGTTGAATATTTTTCTCTATAATCTGGCGTTTTCGTTCCCATGTAAATAAAATAAAACAAGTGAAAAAGCGTTAAGTTCGTCCGGGCCGAACTTTGGATATCCTCCACCATATAGGAACACACTAAAAAGAGGACCTATACCGATGGATTATGTAAACCATAATACAAATTTCAGAAATTTTTAATGGATAATTATACTTTCAACCTTATGGCTAATTATGATGTATACAGTTTAACACGGTAAAAATGTGCCTCATCGAAATATTGCTTCTAGTTCCAAATCCGTTTCAGAAAACTAAGATTTCATCCAAACTTTGAGCATCTTATTATTTCTTCCAAACCTAGTTCAAATTCGAAGATGGGGAATATCGGTCCACTCCTTCTGGAACCTCCACACAGGGGCTAGGTCTAAATGCGGCTATAGTTCATTATCGAACCTTACGTTATAATTTTTTATCTCGCTATCCTCCGCAGGAGAAATGATTACAACAGATTCTTAGAACCAAACTCAAAACGCGGAACAAATCATTCAAATCAGAATACGCCAAACATGGGGCGAATAGTAATACTTTTTGGTAAGGAGATTTGTTACCATATACCACTACAATATACCAAATTGCAGAGATTTCGTTTGAAAAACGTGCTCAAGAACCCCAAAAAAAATGGTGGAAAAATTCGGTGGAAAAATACGATCAAGACCCCCAAAATACTGCCAATTAGGAGGTACCGTCATATGGGGGCTACCAGAAAAAGTGGACCTAAATTTATAATTTTTTGTGGATTCATTATCAACCCGATAAGAACCCAATGTTGCAAATTTCAGCGAATTCGCTTGAAAAACACGCTCAAGAACCCCAAAATACCGAAAATTTGGGGGTACCCTTATAAGGGAGCTATGCCTAAGCGTGGACCGATAAAGCCCATCATCGAACTTGACCTGCCTTCCGACAAAAGACGAGATTCATCTCAATTCACAGACGGACATGCCTATATTGTCATAGAATTTTACGCTGATTAAGAATATATATACTTTATAGGGTCGGAAATGATTATTTCGATGAGTTACAAACTGAAAACCAAAATTAATATACCCTCCATACTGGTGGAGGTTATTTGGGACTATATGGGGTTATATGGGGACTACCCCTAAAATGTGAATATTAATAATTTTTGGTAGGGAGATTTGTTGCCATATACGACTACAAAATACTAAATTTCAGCGAATTCGGTTGAAAAACGCACTCAAGACCCTCAAAATACCGAAAATTTGGGGGTACCCTTCTATGGGGGCTATCCGAAAAAATTGACCTATATTTATAATTTTTGGTGGGGAGATTTTCTATCCAATAAGAACTCAAAATACAAAATTTCAGCGAATTCGGTTGAAAACCGCACTCAAGAACTTCAAAATACCGAAAATTTGGGGGTACCCTTATATGGGGGCTATCAGAAAAAGTAGACCGATGTTTATAATTTTTTGTGTAGATATTTGGCACTTAATAAGAACCCAATGTACCAAATTTCAGCGCATTCGGTTGAAAAACGCGCTCGAGATGCCCAAAATACTGAAAAGTGGGGGGTACTCTTATATGGTGGCTATCCGAAAAAATGATTCAATATTTATAATTTTTGGTGGGGTGATTTGCTACTCAATAAGAACCCAAAGTACCAAACGAGATCAAGAACCTCAAAATACCAAAAATTGGGGGATAATCTTATATGGGAGCTATGCCTAAACGTGGACCGATATATCCCATCTTCGAACTTGACCTGCCTGCAGACAAAAGACGACTCTATGCAAAATTTTGGCGATCTATCTCAATTCGTTAAGACGCTATAGTGATTACAACAGACGGACATGCTTAGATCGCCATAGAATTTTAAGCTGATCAAGAATATATATACTTTATAGGGTCGGGAATGATTATTTCGATGCGTTACAAACGGAAAAACAAAACTAATATACCATCCATACTATGGTGAAGGGTATAAAAAGAAGTTTCCAATTTAGTTTGTCTAGAAATGAGTATTTGCAGTTTTCTCATATTGCCGCTTTCCGTGGCTTTTCATTTAATTCCATTTCAAGTTCTATTCATTAATGGCAACAGACGAGTATTCTAATTTCATATCTACTATATTCGATATATAATAATTAGTATCTGTTTGTCCTCAACTTCTTACAAAGAATTCTTTTGCAATTGTTTTTAATTTGTTATTCACATTCTGTGTTCTTCTTTTTGGAATACATTAAACATTGTCATAGGAGATAGAAGGTAACATGTTTGTGTTTTGTTTTTATGCGATACAAGTCACCGGGGCAGATGAATTGGACAATGGTATCCTTCTGTTTGCCCTGAGAACGAACGAACGGACGACCGAACGACCGAACGAACGAATAAACGGCAACCGATGAAATTGCGGATGACAAAACAAAGGAACCCCTACTTCTGTTGTGTATTTTGCATGTGCATTTTGTGTGACTGCGTCGTTGATGTACGTGCATGATTCCATTGTTCGGGGACAGAATCTGCTTGCTTGCTGGCACGATTCTTTCTGCCGAGTCAAAGTAAAAGCCACAAAGTCGTTGTTGTGTCCATGCAATCCAACAATGGCATCAGAAAGCATAGAGAACTGTTCACCCGACATGCATGCTGGTGGCATTCAATTCCTTGAAGTGTCTTTGATGCTGTTGCTGGCATTGTAGTGACGACAGCGACAACTATGATGATGACGATTACGATGAAGGCTCAGTTGCATCCCATCGTAATGTTTGTTGTTTAATTTGTTGCTGTTGCAGTGACAACAAAGACGCCGGTGTTAGGAAATGTTAAAGGAATAAAAAGATGAAAGTCAAAGTGTAAATATGACAATCCGTTATTTGCACGCAAAAAACATGAACTTTCACTTCAAAGGACACAATGCCTTGATATGTCTAGTGTATCTATGTCAATGTATTTGTACATTGAGTACGTTTGATTTGAATATTTGAAGAAGTGCATTACATACTAAATTACAACGACAAGTACTAGAGCAGAAGTATTATAAATTATTAAATTAAATTATTGTAAAAGTGAATCTATTAATAGGTGCAACATTTACCATAACGATTGTGACATTTTAAAGAGTTTTTTATTCAGAATTTTTAAAGATCGAAATTTATATTCTTTAATTTTATTCTTTTAATTATTGTCCGACATAGCCAATAATGTCAGTGTATATATCAAAATGGAATGGGAAGCATTGGAATATCAACATACCGAAAATGATCGCACGAAATGTATCTGAATCTGATATGACGGTGAGGAATTGTTCATGCCTTAGAAAAAAAAGAAACACTTATTGGGAATACCGTTTTATATGGGCTAAAGCAAAACGAGGGCCGATATTGATATATGTTAGTAGGAAGATTTGAATCCTAATGATAATCTACAATATTAAATAAGAGTTAATTCGGTTAAGAAAATATGCCAAAAATACACACAGGGTACCAATCAACGCATCTATATTTCAAAACTATTTGTCCGAGTCCCACGCTATTTTGCATAAATATAACAACTACGAACTAGAAAGTGTAAATACGATTATTTAGGATTTTAAGGGCGATCGCGTTTACACTCAAGTTTATCATTTGAAATCCCATTATGTTCAGTTCAGTTTTCTATTTAACAGTAAATCCTATCATTGAATCAAGTGAATGCACGAAATCCTTTCAATTCAATTTGACAATGTCAGACAAGCAGATACGCACACACACCCGCTCACAATTACTCTATTTACATATAAATCCTAATTTGCGGTTTTTGGAATGTTTTCGTTGGAGCTTTACTTTTTTTTGTACATGTCTTTGTTTTTGACAGCAGTACTGCGAAAAGTACAAGCTTATGTTCTTAAGCGAAACAAGTGTTGAATCGTATTAAACATTTCATTTTATTTTTATTCGCACATTTGGGGGTTTTTGGTCGATGGCGTTTGCAAATGAATTTGCAATTGCAGTGCGGACAAACGTGTAGGGATTTATTTGAATCCCCTTCGTTTACAAGACTGTTGCTACTGCTATCGCGTAATCGGAACCACAAAATATGCATACACACAACAACATACCTACTATACAATTACCCGATTCGTAAAACTGGAGAAAATGCTAATGGAAATATTACAAATTATTGAAATATTATTGGTATGGCTCAGTAATTTTAATTTTCTATATTTGTTTACCTCCACTATAAGTTCGGCTTGCAAAACGTCGGAATATATAATATATATTGTAATTTTCTTACTGGTTTGTATATGTAGTAAAAATATAGAGGAGTGTGTAAAACACCGTACCATTAATAGTGACACTGTAAAAGGGAGACACGAAGTGAACAAAATTCTGTTACAGAACACAATTGTACAGTGGGTATAAATGTGGTATAACCGAGACTGTAAATTGTCGTCACATTTTTTTAGGATAGGTCTTAAGTGATATTGAACAAATTCGTTTCAAACTATTTGAATTCCTTTTGGAAATGCCCGTCCGTGGGTTTGTCGCGTACCCAAACTCTGGTAATCGTTATATATTTAGCAAACTGAAGGTACGTCATGATCCGATTTGATCCACAATTAACACATATAGATTTAGTACACATATAAACCATATAGATTCAAATTGTCACATAAATATAATTATTGGCAAATAATAGTTGGTAATATGAAAAAATTATCTGCTTCTTAAATTAAATTTAAGCAATGAGAACAGATCAAATTAAAAATTGTTTCTGGATTGTCTTAGATGTTTGTATCAATTGATGATATTACATGCGAAAATGTATACACATCTCGACCAATATTCGCCATTTTCTTCAGCGCATAAAATCGGACGAAAATATATACGGGATCTATATCTAAATCTGAACCAACTTCTCTCAAATTTTTTGCAAAATTTCATCTCTTTAATTCTTTAATTTTCTTTTAATTATTGTCCGAAACAGTCAATAATGTAAGTGTATATATCAAAATGAATATGAGACGAATTTTGAAGATTGTTATGAGAAGCATTGGATTTCGAGTTAATGATGCACGATTGTCCGCTATAATAGACCTCATGTTGTGTAAAAAATTCATATGAATATCTCTTACACACTCTGATTGAGACACTATAGAATTTCCTCTGTTCTATGTAATTAAAAATTAAAAAATTAAAATGCATTTTCTGCAAAATCGTTTTTATGAGTTATGCCTGTCTTGCTGCAAATGAGCGATATGTTATTGAAGTTTCAATTCACTACTCGGGTCCAAGT
The DNA here is from genome assembly GCF_032173495.1 of Musca vetustissima. Classification (NCBI taxonomy): domain Eukaryota; kingdom Metazoa; phylum Arthropoda; class Insecta; order Diptera; family Muscidae; genus Musca; species Musca vetustissima. Next base: position 178,833 of record NW_026876173.1, read on the forward strand.
TTTGATATAGCCTCCATATAACCGTGCCTACTGATTTAAAGTACGGGAAGTACGGCTATGTAGGGGCCATTGGCCCAGAGTCCGCATTTTCCATACAAATATTCGCTTTGATATTAAAAACATGTGAACCAAATTTTGGCGTGTTTCAGTTAATGACTTTATACCCAATATTTGGGTAAATACTCAAAAGGGGGTTCCTTTATATGGGGACTAGCAGGAAACGTGAAACGTTCCTGAACTAGCAGGAAACGTGGCTAAATTTTTGCATGGATATTTGGTACACTCTCTGTGCAAAATTACAGCCAATTTGATTGTAAAATGTGTCAATAGGGGTGAAGCGACAACGAGAGCTCCCAAGCAGTTAATGGTGTAAATGGAAAGAAAAGAAAGTTCAAAGAAATAAAACACAAAGGATTAGTTAAATAATCTTAATTTCTTTGAATTTCTATTTCTTTCTTAATACAACAAATAATGGGAGAAAAGTGTCGATCAAGGAGAGCAAAACAGCAACAACCACAGCTCGGTGGCATCTGCACTCTACGGTCTCCGCTGAGGGAACTTGCCGAGGAGATGCCCGTGGTGTCAATCAGCAAACCTGATTGACTGATCTCGGGAAGTTGAGTCAGAACGTATCAAACTTATACAGTGGGTATTTACCCAAGTATACACCCACGAGTTTGAAATATTGCAGAATTATCCACTTTAAATCTATTTGATAACAGAAACCCGGAAATAGGGTGTAAGATATTGTATTACCGATTCAATATAGTAAATACCCAAATAAATACCTGCAAATGGGTGTTTTCCCCCGATATTTACCCACCTCTTGGGTATTTACCCCGTTAATACCCGGTTTATGCCATCTCAATGAATTATCAGTTTTGGTTTGCGCATCTTTTACCTGTAATCAAGTTAAGTTAGATGTTGGACTCAGATTAAGATATATATCCCATATACAATTTCGTATATGAACAATATTGCCAATTTATAGCTAAAGCAGAGGTTCACACCTTTATAACACTGAAATGATTAAAGTATATGAGAAAAATTGTATAGTTTTGGATTTATTGATTTATCATTGCAAACTTTTCATGATATTGACCTTCAAAAAATTTTTTTTCATGGATGCTGTGTCTACTTCAAGGTATACAATTCGTAAAAACACGGTGAGACAACCAAGGGTTTTCATGTTTTTTATTCTCGGAATAAACAAACTGAGGAGTACGTCCCTTTTTCGAAAATTTATGCGCAATCAGAAATTTCCAAAATTCATATATGGGATTGTTGTACTCGCGAATCTGAGTAATTCGATTTATATCATTGATATGTAATATGCACAACTTTAGAAGCAATTTTAAATGTATATTTCCTAATATAGTTTTATTTTAAGATTTATTGCTACATATGTCAATTCGTCTATGAAATTCAGGTAAAATAGAAGAATAACTAAAATATTTGTTCTAAAATTTCTTATATAGAAGTAAAAAATAAATATTATTTTTTTCGAACCAAAAAAAAAATAAAAAAAAATTCTCAATATCTTTTTTTAATTTTTGTTCGAAATTAAAACACGCTACAAAGACTTTGATATTTGATAGCGTCGTGTTTAGATCATGTATATATTTTTTAATTAAATTGTAATTGGATGGATGTTTTTAAGATAATTAAAATAATGATGTAATCTTTTGTATTTTTATTATATTTTTCATATTTCGCAAAAATGTGTACCTTTTTTATGATTATATTCATATTTCACGAAGGAAGCAATAATCAACGCTTTGGGCCAATAAAAAAATGTAAAATTTTTTCCTATGTCAAAAAATTAAAACCTCCATAACTTTTGCGTACCTCAACCAAAGATTTGTTCGCCAACGGATTCGGAGCCAGGACCTTTTCCCCTTTATATTTTTTGAAAATTGAATATTAAAAAAATTGGCAATATTTCCACTATACATACATCTAAAAAATTCAATGAGTCCCCATTTGAATTAATGCGGTATCAATTGTCCTGTTATTCCTTTATTTTACCCATCACCATTGTACCCACAGTGCATGGCTCGGATATTCCAGCAGCGTAGAGTTTATTTTCTTTCAATTGCCATTCACAATCGTAAAACTACTGAACCGTTATTAAAGGCCTTGTTCTACTTTTCACGCTTTGGTATTTTGTTCTACCACTCATTGTTGTTTTTGTAATTAATAGTCGAGAAGGAGAGAGAGAAAAAAGGATTAACCATGAACTCCTTTCAATAGTGTTATTTAAATTCATGTTCAGAATTTCTGTATTTGTATTTCAGTTTTAATTCCCGTACCAACGCCAGGGGGACGAAACATATACAGTTTTGTGTTTGCATTTGATTATATATGCTAAATTAAATAAAAATAATATATACCGAAAAAATGTATTGTCATCATTAGCTACCATTATTGGCGCTAATTGTTTTCTGCACGAAATAGAAAGTTCAAATTACTACGTAAAACCATCATAGCCACAGCGAATAATCACAAAACAAATAATGACCAAAAATTCCAAAGACCAAAATAAAAGTTAAAACCGCTTGCATAAAAATAATCCACCGTTCGGACAAAAATTCTGTCAGTTATATTAGGGAATGCGTAAGGGAAATTGATTGGATTTAGGCCAACTTTGACTTATCTATTTGATCGAACTGTTGCACCGATTGGGACTAAATCCAATAAGAACTGAGAGTACTACATTACAGCCAATTCGGTCGAAAAAATACCTTCAAAACCCCCAAAATACTGAAAATTAGGAGTATGGTAGCAACAGGAAAAAGTAGGCCTATATTTAACATTTTAGTGAGGAAACCGATGTACCAAATTTCAGCGAATTGGGTTGAAAAAACGCGCTCAGGAACCCCAAAGTACCGAAACTTGGAGAATACCCTTATATGGGAACTATGTCTAAAAGTTGACCGATATAGCCCATGGTCGAACTGCCTGCAGACTTCAACTTTGGTTGAAACACTGTGGACTATACTGTGGATTTTGTTTTTCGCCAAAACTCATAATCCCCAATTAAAGTCTTCCTTTTAGAAGGTAAAGTTACGGTTTTATGGGGCCTATACCAAAGCGAGTATCAAAGTATATAATTTTCAATCATTTTTCGGTTAATGCGGCATAGATTTTATTCTGATTGAATGTTCTATATAAGGTATCCGATGAAAATTTCACGTAAATGTAACATATCCTCAATATTTCTTTGTGTACATCTCTATTCGCAGCATTCAACAGTGAAATGCAACACCGCTTACAAATTAACAATAAAATCAACAAAGCGAAAATATATATTTACACACAACTTCATGTATGTATACATTGCCATTGTGTACATAAATTTACATGGACGCACACACACAGAAATATACATGAATGCAATTCACATACATACATACACACACAGCGAAAAATATCCCTTCATTGCCAAAAACCGAACAGAGGCTAACACGCCAACACTTGCCAACCGAATGCAACCGTTTTGACCGCTGTATACCTTTTGGGGGTAAAATGCTTTGTAGTTGTTTTTAATTTCAGCTCTAATGAGCCAACATAGCCACATTTGTATGTGGTTGTAATTTTATAGCCATACTGTCATAATTATGTACAAATAAATGAACAGACATTTCTACAGTTTCGGCCAGTGGTTTGGTTTACAGGACAAAAGTTGAAAATTGGTAAATGGGCGCCCCGTGGCGGTTTCATTGTTGCGAAAGATAATGCGAGCAGTGAGGCAAGAATGGTAAAAGTTTTGCTGTTTGTAAAAAAATATATTACTTTACATATTGTGATTTTGGGATAATATTTGGTTTAAAAACAAATGTTGGTTAATTTTTTACCTCAAATTTAAAGGTGAAATATCTTAAAAAGAAAAATTTGGATGTAAGAGAATATTTCCTAAAATTTGATCAATGAAATAAATTTGCGATGCCCATACTCCGACCGAAGACAAAGATGAACAGACCAACGTCATATTTTACGTGCACCTAGAAATACCATATGACCGCTGCCCTGACCCTCTGCCAGGAGATTTTAATGCGAAAATCGGAAGGAAAAATATTTTTGACCCCACTGTCGGAAAATTCAGCATCCATGAAGAAATATCCACCAACGGCATGAGGTTGATTAAATTCGCCGCACGAAAATACGTAGTAGTTAGCAGCGCCAGATTCAAGCATCTCGATATACACAAGCCCAACTGGATTCCTACCGATAAAATGACAAGAAATCAAATTGATCATGTTGTGATAGAAGGGAGACATTCATCCAGTGAATTTGACGTTCGATCGAAGCGAGGAGTGAATATCGATTCGGACCACTACCTTTTAGAATCCAAGGTTCCCACTCGTTTTAATGTAGCAGTAAAGGTGCGATCTGGTGTAATACGAAAACTCGACGTCGAAAACCTGAAAATACAACAGACAAAAGAAGCCTACTCCGCTTGTCACTTGAAAGCACCCCTTGTCGCATAAAAATATAGAAGCAAAATGCAAAGAATTGCTCACCCCCTGCAAACTACAGCAAAAGCAAAACTTGGGTACCTAAGACCACCATCAAGAAACTCATGCTACGATCAGGAGTGTCGTAATGCTTCTGAGTTAAAAAGGCAGCGTATAGGACAACCATGAAGACAGTAGCAACACGTAATGCGATGGAGAATTATCGGGAGAAAAGAAGAAAGAACAAGCAAAACGTGAGCAAATCGAGATGTACAGGAGTTAGAATGAAGTCCGGAAATTTTACCAACACCAAACCGAATGCTTTGGTGTAGGCTCATCCTCCTGCAGATATGAAGATGGAAACTGGTGACAGATACAGAGAGCGTGTTGAGGATCTGGAAGATCATTTTGCAAAACTTCTGGTATCAGATAGTGGCGGTGAAGAAGATAACCCAGAATCAGAATATAAATTAATCGACTAAAGAATGGATTACCAGCCCAAGATTGGTGGTCAGATGCTGGTAAGGAGAGGAATGCATGCCCAACGATTGGAACCACAGCATCCTGTATCCCGTGCACAAAAAAGGAGACAAGGCGAGGAGATATGTGCCATCGCATATAAAGAGCTATTCAGCGTGCTGTGTAAACAAAGTACAGGTCGCATTTATGATTCCATTTGGATGAAATTTGACGCAGCAACTCACTTGGCCCAAGGACAGCCCCTATTGAAATTGGGAAAAATTGGTTCAGATTTAGATATAGCTCCCATATATATTTCCGAACGATTTAATGTAAATGTTGCACAAAAGTACCTATATATCTTTCGAATTGCACGAAATTTGGCATAGCGTACTGAATTAAGTAAGGGAACGATGAGTTTTCAAATCCATGAAAATCCGTTCAGATTTAGATATAGCCCTATAAATATTGTCCGATTTAATGTAAATGGTGTACCAAAGTCCGAATATGTTTTTCGATTTGCACGAAATTTGGCATAGCGTACTGAATTAAGTCTAAAACGATGTGTATTAAATATTGTGAAATTCGGTTCAGATTTACATAAAGCTCCCATATATATGGGCAATATTGCCAATTTTTTAACATAGCTGAAGCGGAGGTTCACCCCTTTATAACTCGGGAACTACTTAAATATATGAACAAAAGTGAATAGTTTTGGGTTAATTGATCTGTCGTTGCAAACTGTTCATGATATTGACCTCCAAACTTTATTTTGGTGGAAGCTGTGTCTACTTTAATGTAAAAAAATGTGTAAAAACAGGTTGAGGCAAACCAGTTTTTTTATGTTCTCTATCGATTTGTGACTAAGCCACTCATTGCACGGCCTTCGTGTCAAAATAAAACTAGAAGCCAACAAAATGGGGACTACACCCCCTTTGTATCATTTTTCAAAATTTTAACTGCATCTATCTTTAAATGATGCTGACATTTTGAAGCTCGATTTTGAGTGTTTTTTTAATTTTACTTCTAGCTTTAATACGCAAACAGGAATTTATAAAAATCGATTATAAGATTATTGTAGTCGCGAATCTGCGTAATTTGATATGTATTTTGTGTATGTAGTATGCACAGCTTCAGAGTAATACTCATCCGAACGTGCGAATTTTGTGCGATCAAATTTCTAAAAAACCTATTTTTCGGGCCAAATTTTTAGATCTGTCAACTGAATGATATGGGTACCCGCGATCAATAAGGTTTTTTACGTTTCGGATGATATAAAATCTTCTTCGTGAAAATCCATCTACTAGAACGGCGGGAACTGGTCTTCCAAAAACACGAAATTTGACAAAAAATGTTTTTGAAAATATCGCGGATTTATTTGCGTTTTCTGTGTTTCATTTCCGCTTCAATAAATGACCCCATGCGGATTTTGATCTTTTTCGAAAAGAGAACTTCAAAAACTTCAGCCGAAAGAGAGATGTACGCAATTTATCTCAAAAATTGATTTTGCTGGCACATCCATGGTTCTTAATGGACCACATTGAAATGGTATAGATCGATGTATTTTTTTAAGGTGCACACTGAAATCGGATGCGCGTTAATGACATATGGAGTTTTCGGAAATTATTCGCGTTTTACGATTTTTTGGGTACTTCAATGTAACGTGCGGCACATCTTAGCCGTCAAATGAAATTACGCAAAATATATATGGATTGGAAGATAAACTTCAGTACTTCCTGGAAACCGCATGCGCATCAAATGATTTTGAGAATTACGCGATTTACACGCAATTTAAAATGTATATTTTATAATATTATTTTATTTTAAGATTTATTCCTATTTATAGAATTCTAAGATTTATCGGAAGGGTCTTGATATAATCCGCAAGGCGTATACTTATACACAAAAAGTGATTTTTATAATATATCTCAATTTTTCGGCGAAATTCGGGTAAAATAGCAGAATAACCCCAACATTTCTTTCTGAAATTTCTTGTATAAAATTAAAAAAATAAATATGATGACATTATTTTTTCGAACCAAAAACAAATATTTTTCCTCGATATCTTGTTTTGTTGTCGCTGTGATTTAGAAACCGCTACACGGACTTGTGTGATTTTGATATCATTTGATTCATCATGATGTTTAGATTATGTAGATATTTTTAAATTAATTTTTAGGTGTGTGTATGTCATTAATATGATGAAAATATTGATGTAATCTGCTATATTTTTTTATTTTTCTCATATTTCGCGAATATGTGCAACTTTATCGTGATTATTATAATATATTCATATTCTTATTTTACGGAGGAAGATATATATCAACGTTTTTGGTCAATATAATAAACGGCGTAATTTTAAGATTTTTTTCTTATGCCCAAAATTAAAACCTCGAAAACTTTTGCGCGCATCGACCAAAAATTTGATCGCGAACGGTTTCGGAGTCAGAACATTTTTCTCTATATGTGTACCAAAAATCATTGATGTGCTACAAAAACAAAAAAGCTGATTTTTTGAAAATGGAATATTAAAAAATTGGCAATATTGCCCATATATATATATTTTTTTTCTCGGATTTCAGGTAAATGGTGCACCAAAGTCCTTATATATCCTTCGATTTGCACGAAATTTGACATAGCGTACTGAATTGAGTCTAGAATGATGTGTGCTAAGATTCCTGAAAATCGGTTCAGATTTAGATATAGCTTTCATATCCATCGATTCGTATATATCCATCGATTCGCTCGAATATTGGCATAACGTACTGAATTAAGTCTAGAACGATTAGTCTTAAGATTCGTGAAAATCGGTTCAGATTTATATATAGCCCCCACATATACTTTTCGTCCGATTTTATATAAATAGTGCACCAAAGTCCTGATGTAACTTTCGATTTGCACAATATTTTGCATAGCGTACTGAATTAAGATCCGTGAAAATCGGTTCAGATTTACATATAGCTCCCATGTATATTTTCGTCCAATTTTACATAAATGGTGCACCAAACTCCTAATGTTTGTCCGATTAACGAGAAATTGTGCACAACGTATCAAATTGAAACTTGAATGACGTTATTGCGTTTCGTTGAAATTGGTGCAGATGTAGCCATTGCTTCCATACGTATTTCTAACGGGTGTCTGATTGAAATTAAATTTTATTCGGTACGTCGAATATCGTGTATCAAGTTTGCTATATATCGTTTTCCATAAATCCCATGGTACGCAGACGACTCTAAATCTGCCCGAATGAAATTAAATTTTGCATAGTATGTTTCTTCGAGGGAACGTTGGCAGGCAATTGTAGGGATACATAGTACAATATATCCAAAGAGGTGAACGGTATTATATAGTCGGCCCAGTCCGACTTTACTACTTTCCTTACTGGTTATAATTATAATTTTTATACGGAAAAACAAAATTTATAAATTTGTCGTACAATTTCAGCGGAGACATTCCTACAAGCATAACCATTAACTGGCACTTCCCATATTGTTTAACAACTTTATTGCTAACGACATTAGGTCACATTTGCAAATATTTGAAAACACTTCCGAATTGATATCGAAACTTTGATAATTATGAATGATATTTTGTATTAGATTTTTTATGATATTTTTGTATTATTGCCTTCTGGTTTTGATATATTATATAATAACCGAAATAAATGTTGATAAAGACCAGCACAAAGTGAAATTGATTTTTATTGCAAGTCCTTCCATTTGTCACTCCGTTTGCTTGCGAACAACGTTTGTTGTTGTTGTTCGTGGTGGGTAGCTTCTTTTCTGTTGACACTTCGTTTCTTGTCACGTTATCGTGAAATGTCCTTTGCCTTTTTGTGCAAGTGTGTGCGTGTGTGTTTGTGTGACAGCATGAACTCGACGACACTGTTAATGCTAGCATTTATGAATGGTTATGTATTTTTTGCGAATCAAATATTGAATGGAGTGCGAACGTGTCAAAATATTGTCACGACAAAAAGCAAACAATGGAAGCAATAACAAGTCTAATAAAAGTTTTATTAGATTTTTGCGTTTTTTTTGTTGTATTTTGTCGTCAGATCATATTCAAACTTTTCCTTTGGAAATGTGAAAAGTTATATAATGTGTGAAAATACACATAATGAAATTGATTTCAAAAGAGTCCACGTTGAATGATAAAAAGTGAATTTATTTGTTATAGAAATAATAAACAGAATGTATCTATTCCGAAATGTTTCTGTGTGCAATTACTGTTACCGTTGGGGAGGCGGGAATGTGGAAGGTTTTCCGTTTTCGTATGTATTGCTTGGAACTTGTGCCCTATGGTGATATTCGAAATGAAAATGTGTGTGTGTGTGTGGGTGTGAATCAACATGTAATATCCACAAAGAAACAATATAGACCCACAGTTACTTTTGTGGATATACTTAAAATCACTATCTGCATATATTTAAGCATACATTATATATTTCCGATGAAATTTGGGATAACTCAGTCTACTGAATCAAGGACTATTTCTATTGAAATAGATGAGAAACGATTTAGTCTGATTTCACTAAGCTAGAGTGATTACAAAAAGGGGAATATAATTACCACATGATGCATTTTAAGTAATCACCCTCATTTGATACAAATTTCATAAAAAACACATAACGGAAATAAAATTTGGTCCATTTAAACATTATACATGTATTGGCTGCTATATAGAACTGTCGCTGTTGGCCAGGACAAACTTATATAACATCCCGATTTCCACAAGCCACAATGTAAAATATATAATCTCTTCTATAGTTGTTTTTTTTTCGGGTGTGCCACTGCGTCGCTATAGGCTGTTTAGCGACAACGGGTGTCTAACTACTACACAGTCTGTTGAAAAATTTGAATGTTTTCAAAATTTTTGCTGCGAAAACAATCCATTGATATGTCTTTTTCAATAAAGACAAAAGTATTTTTACAGTAAAAATAACATTCTATTTTATTGGAATGTATTTTTGATGTCAATAGAGCACTAACATTTATTTCCTCTAAACTAAAACGTTAACCGTTAAAAGAGTACTATGAACAATCGATTCGGGGGTTATAAAATAGTGGAAAAATAACATTTTAAATAGAAAGTGACTAAGTGTGTTGACCTTGGCCAAGAATGACAGTCGCACTGGTGGCATTCAGTTTTATAACACTTTTCATTGTTTTAGAATTTGAATAGAAGTATAAAATATTGAAGAACAAGTGAAAAAGCGTTAAGTTCGGCCGGGCCGAACTTTGGATACCCTCTACCATAGATATACTGGCAGGTACTTGATTTGATTTCATCCCATCTTATTATTTCTTCCACAGGGTCTACGGCTAAGCCTAAATGCGGGCTATAGTTCACATATAGTTCATTATCGAACCGTACGTTCTAGTTTTTTATCTCGATATCCTTCGCAGGTGAAATGATTACAACAGAGTGTTAGAACCAAACCCAAAACACGGAAAAATCAGATAATTATTTTAATTCAAAAAATTGGGTTATTGGGGACTACCCCAAAAAGGGGTTGACTATTAATAATTTTTGGTAGGGAGATTTGTTACCATATACGGCTACAAAATACCAAATTTCAGCAAATTCGGTTGAAAAACGCGCCCAAGAACCCCAAAATACCTAAAATTGGGGGTACCCTTATATGGGGGCTACTCGAAAAAATGGACATATGTTCATAATTTTTTGTGGAGATATTTGGAACCTATTAAGGACTCAAAATACTAAATTACAGACAATTCGGTGGAAAAATACGATCAAAACCCCTAAAATACTGAAAATTAGGAGGTACCGTTATATGGGGGCTACCAGAAAAAGTGGACCTATATTTATAATTTTTTGTGTAGACATTTAGTACCCAATATAAACCCAATTTACCAAATTTCAGTGAATTCTGTTAAAAAACGTGCTCAAGAGCCCCCAAAATACCGAAAATTGTGGGGTAAGCTTATATGGGAGCTATGCTTAAACGTGGACCGATATATCCCATCTTCGAACTTGACCTGCCTGCTATGCAAAATTTCAGCACCATATCTTAAATTCTTCAGAAGATAGCGTGATTACAACAGACGGACGGACGGGCGGGCGGACGGACATGGCTATATCGTCTTAGAATTTTACCCTGATCAAGAATATATATACTTTATAGGGTCGGAAATGAATATTTCGATGAGTTACAAGCGGAATGACAAAATTAATATGCCCTCCATACTATGTTGGAGGGTATAAAAATGGTAACATAGAAAAGTTTGAACAGCCTTACCATCATTTATACAAAATGTCCTATCAATAAAAAAACTATGTTGTGACGATCCACCCTTCTAGTTCTATCTCCTCCAGAGTGTGCTACCGTCTGGCCCCGGCCGTGCTCAGTGTAGGAGGTACTTTTTCCTTCGAAGATAGAGTCGGATACGTAGGCATAAAAGTAAAGTTTTAAGCTTTTGTTATATATGTGCGTGAATGGTAATTTAGGTATGTGTTTGTGTGGGAGTGCTGTAAATGGCGTTAATTTATTGGGAGCAACATGAGATATAAGTGCGTTGCTCCAAATTCTCACCCTTTCTGCTCACATTTAATTTTACCGTCATCCCTACTGTATTTCATACTCGATTTCCTTTCGCGTCACAACAGACCTATTTAATTTAATCAATATAATAACGCGTATATTTAATAACATAGATTATTTACACATAAATCAATAATGAGAAAGTATCGTTAATATTGTTTTATCTTAATATATAAAAGAGCTTAGCGTTAAGTGAGTGACTGACAGATCATTGCCCCGACGAAACGGTTAAAGCTAGAAACTTGAAATTTTGAGTGTGGGTTGTTTTTTATGTGTAGGCGTGAGATAATGCTGGGTTTTTGGAAATTCAAACTAGAAGGGTACGAAAAGTACAACATTTACTAAATTTGGTTCAAATTTTATATATTTCGCACAAATAAAACTAGAATCTTGAAATTATATAAAGAATACAGGTGGGGAAGTGGTGTTGACGTATGAAAAAGGTTTAAGAAATTCTTACTTATGCGTATAAAAAGTACAAAATGATACTATTTGCATTTAGTTGAGTGTATAGAGATGGAATCCTGAAAAGTGGAATTAGGACTACTATTGGAGTACAGGATTTAGGTAGCTTTAAAAAATCGTACTTATGTGTACTAAAAGTACTAAATGGTACTAAATTTGGTGCAAGTTGAATTTATGTGAACAGATAGAGCTGGAGTCTTCAACTTGGGAATTAAAATGACTGTTGGAGTGTAGAATTGAGGTAGTTTAGGAAATTCGTACTTATTGGTACGAAAGGTACTATATGGTACTAAATTTAGTAAAATTTGGATTTTGATTGAAAGGATAGAGCAGAAAACCTGAAATTTGGAATTATGATTACTATTGAAGATTGGGATATAGAGACATATTTGGAAATTCGCATATATGTGCATGAATAGTACTAAACGGAACTAGATTTGGT